>NC_092577.1:12971012-13128512 GCF_037975245.1 Apostichopus japonicus
AGGAGTTACTCTACTTATATGATATATGCCTTCACCTTAGGATAAGTATATCTTAAATATGTTTGTAATGAGAACAATTGGTACAATGTTCATCAACTTGAAATCGCACAAGGTCACAGCTGTAGCGTTTGCACAAAATTCTATGCAAACATTTTTCAAGTTAGCAATGTAATAAACCAATGAACCGCTTGAATTGCCCAATGGAATACCAACGTAATAGTTAATAGCTCATTGAGGGGCAAAACTCTGTGTCGTGCACGCCTTGGAGAGCAAACAGTCGCTCTGTTTTTTTTTATGGTTCATTCACAGAATGTCACCACATGAAAGCTACTTCACACGACGGTGCAACAATATCCATTGCAACGATTACCTTTACCCAATAGAGCAATCTTGCTACAGCCAACACAATGACTCGCACTAACAGCGCTAACCTTATCGAAACGAGGTTCAGCCGCGATCATAATATTATCGTCGAAAATACTTTCACTGGCACATTATAAAAGCTGACAAACATCAGATTAGCTCACATATCGTTAAAAATTGCATATCGATCGATATGAGTTATTATTCACAACGTTTAAGGCACTGTCAAACGTTTTTTTGTACTTTTTGAGAAGTAATCATGTTGTGTTTCTAGGTAATGTAAAATTAAACATTAATGCTCTCACTAGTAAAATAGCCACGTCCTTGTTTCGCACTGAAAACAATGTTGATTAATATATCTTGTATTCTTGTTTATTTGTATCCTAATTTAAACTCATGTTATAGTAGTTTTAATGTATACCAGTAATGTAAATTTTCTATTTTGTGTCTTGTAAGCTTTATCGTGAACTTTTGGTGGTCGATGTTACATGTGTATCAACAGCTATCCATATTTACATATATCACATATATACAGTATAACTATTGTTGTACTGTATATAAAATATTATAACTAAGACGTTATATGTTAATACATTGCATCTGACCTTTATTTTTCATCAGTTGCTTCTTAGCCTAGTTGAACACAACATTGTCAAGTCCCGCAAGCTAAAGTCGTTAATCGGAGTTAGTCTCATAAAGAAATGGGGTCGCGAATCAGTTCCAAAGCGAAGGACAATGACCACGGGTCCAATAAGCGGCTTCTTAGCGTCTCTAACGTCATTAACGGTAAGTCTTAACATGATGTTTTAATTTTCCAGCGAGACTGAAACACTTCAATGGACAACTTTTTTTGTCTATCTTTAAATAGCTACCATTTGGCGAGCGCGACTAAAACAATACTGGCTAAAATGCATACTTTACTCACAACAAATAATACGTATTATGATATGCAACTTGGGTAGTAAATTAGACAACAGCAATTCTTTCCAACTTAACTTAGCAGAACCACGGATATACTGGCTGCACCTATGTTGTTTCGGAGAATTCCCAAGAAACGACAGCACGGGCTGATGCCGCTGCATGTTCTGCGAAGAAAACTATCAGTAGCATTAATTATGTTGGTTATAATTTATGGTTTGCTATTTTTACAATTTGAATGCATTGCAACTAAAATGGAGAATGAGGTGGGATAGCCAATTTAATTTTCAAGGAAAGTGGTAATTTAACCTGGAATGAGGTCAACAATTCTTTTATATTAACCAAGATAATGGTGACATCAACCAGGATAAAAATAACCAGAAAGAGGTGGAACATTCTGTGATATTAACCAGGATAGTATTAACACCAACCAGGAAAAGGTTGGTTAATTTGACCAGGAAAGAGGTGGAACATGTTATGATATTAACCAGGATATTATTAGCACCAACCAGGAAATTTTGGTTGACTTAACCAGGAAAGAGGTGGAATACTTTTGATATTAACCAGGATAGTAGTCACATCAACCAGGAATTGTTGGTTATTTTAACCAGGAATGAGGTGAATACCCATTGGTATTAACCAGGATAGTGGTAACAGGAAATTTAACCAGGTTTTCCTGGTTATTTCTACCAGGATTTTGTTTACATTTCATTCACCAGGATACCTGGTGAAAACAACCAGGATATGGAGGGTGGCATATAAACTGGTGTAATTTCACCAGGTTGCGTTTAGAGTGTATATCTAAACACATTTGTATACACATGACATGCAACATGTTGTCATATGAAGTTTAGCATGATTATTACATGGAATTAAGGCAAATTGTGGGTGAGGGGTGAAAAACTCAGGAGCAGGAAGTAAATAGTTACTCTTAAGACAAAAAGGCAAGGAAACACCTGCTTCAAGTGATATGATGGGGATATAACAACATAATACATAACATTTAACACTTTACTTAAGCACTGTAAAAACTGAAAGGGCTTATTTACAAAAAAAAAAGGTAAATGTAAATCCTGCATAGTTGCACCCCTAGGGGGTATTTTTGTACTAGTAAAAATTGTATCTATTTGTGATGTACTTTACACAAGTTTTTACGATCTGAACAACCGCCGAGGTGCGTAATTTTACATTTTAATTTTAATTTACACACACGAATGGTATATGTACCAATTTGGGGTTCGCTGTGCGGGATTTTCATTTACCCTTGTAATTGTCTCGTACTTTCAAACAAGATGTGTTTTATAACCCCATCAAATGCGGGTCAATGAACACACATGAATAGTATATGTACCAAGTTGGATGTCGCTGTGCGGGATGTATATTTACCTTTGATTTCTCGTAATTTTACACACGATGTGTTTAATTACCCCATAAAAAGCGGGTGAATTTACACACACAAATGGTACATGTACCCATTTGGGTGTCGCTCTGCGTGATTTACATTCACCATTACTTCTCGTAATGGTACACACGATGTGTTTTCATTTACCCTTAATATTCAGGTTAATTTACACACACAAATATTATGTTTTCTTTTGGTGTTGCTCTGCGGGATTTACATTCATGGTCCGACAATAGTTGATCCTAGTTTCGGTAAGGTGCAAAAAGATACATTCCTTTATAGTAAGGACAATTAATTACTATTAGTTTGCATATGTAGGGACTACATGTACTATACATATCTGTTTCGTGTAAATGAGAGGTCAGTGCCCGTTGTGCCTCTCGCATGACAAGCTTTGATGACAAAGATGGTTAAACTTATTTCTTTTACCTTTTTTAGAAATACTAGAGGTTCCACATGGAGGGCCCAATTCTACACAAAGTAATTAATATGAATGCTTTCGAAAAAGCAAGGGTCGTAGTAACAATAACTGCGCAGGAACAAGGTTAATGGTTTTAGCAGCATCGTGAGAAATTTAGAGAAAGGAAGTTTGGTTAACTCGTTGTGGGTTTATTATCATTAGTAAGTTTCTCCCAGTGGGCAAAATTAAACCACGGATCCGAAACTATATAACTGTTAAAACATCAACACTCGTGGTAATCTACTTACGTGGGCTTTGAAATATGAAGTCGAAATTCTGGCTAAAGTCATTTTTTAAGGATTTTACGGCAACTTTGTTTGAATAAAAAAGATAACGATGAATTAAAAACGCATGTTTTGATTCAATTAAGCATAATAGTACATTAAATTTACAATTTGCAATTATCTGGTGATGACTATATATATGTGTATTAACAACTATATAAGCAAGCACAAAATGGAGTTTAGTCCACTTAGTGCGCATACTGTTTATTCCAGAATCGGCTAAACACATAAACCAATAAACTTGATGAATTGTTCATGAATTTTGTCCTGAAAGATACTTTCATTCATGTTAATTGCTTAAATTTCCAATAGATATAAACAATTCAGATCCGGTTTTACCAAAAGAGGAAGCAAACGATAAAACGAAGGAGGATGAGGTAAAGATACTGGTCGAGGAGCAGCAAGAAACAGGTAACATGAAAACAAATGCAGTTGATATTACGATGCCTTACGATACAAAATTATCATCTCATGATTCTCATCTAATAAAATACATCAATTACGCAACTGATTTGAATATAAAACATAACAATGTATTAAAAATGCAAAACCAATAAACTCGATAAATTATTCATGAATTTTTATCTGAAAGATGCTTTCATTGATGGTAATTGCTTAACTTATAAATAACTTTGAACAATACAGATCAGGTTAAAAAGCAAGAGGAGGAAAACGATGAGGATGCGGAGGATGAGGTAAAGATAGAGGTCGAGAAGAAGCAAGAAGAAGGTAACATGAAAAACAAATGCAGTTGATATTACGATGCCTTACGAAACAAAATTATCATCTCATGATTATCATCTAGTTAAATATGATACAAATGACGAGGAAACAAATATAACTTATGAGTGTAGCTTTTATGTCGTAAACACTGGAACAATGGTATTATCTACGTCATAGGTCCAATTCATTAAAGACACCAACAGAAAAAAAAACCCCATCCAAGTTGTCTATGTGAACCAAACGCAGTAGCATCGCACGAAAACTATCGCAAACAGAAGCACGCATGTCGTTGGTACAGTAATTGTGTTTTGGCTTTGCTATGCTAAAACCATGATGTGAATCCCGATTGAAGTTGCATGCATACATAAGATTGCTTTAAAAATGCATTAATATCGTATCAACTAGGCGTAACACTGCATTACATCTTCAGTTGAGGCAATTTTTAAAGATGAACCCGACCTTTACGGACACTGTGCACAAACATGCTACCGATGTGCAACTGTAAATTATCTGGTGATGAGTCTATTTTCAATTGCATTTTTATGTCTGGACTTAAATTCCGTTTTCCGGGCTGAAATGTATCATTGTGTCGCTGGCGTTAAAAACAAATTTCGGACAAACCTAGTCAGTGTGTAGTACGTTAAGTGTTTCAATACCAAACATGTAGGGGGATGAAGTAGTTTCACCTATCAAAATGATATGTTCAGAATGCTTTTCGCTTGCATTTGTATTATTTTAATGAAAGCTGCCCACATTTATTATATTGTAACACTACATCAAATGAATAAGTACAGAGCGTTCCAGTTTCCAAGTTGACCTATTCTTAAATAAACCTACTTGATATGCAAAAGCCAGAAATTCAGAGAAAGGAAGTTCGGTTTACAATCTATGTGTTTACATTTCCTTAGTATCTCCCAGTGGGCAAAGGTTAACCACGAAAACGATACTGTGTAGCAGTAGAAAAATTATAAGTACCTGTAGTTATCTATTTGCGTGGGCTAAGAAATATCACTAAATTCTGCCTAGAGTCATTTTTTAATGATTTTACGCAACATCCCTAATTGTTCTTGATCCAGATTGATGCTTGATGCATACTGATATTTGAATTACAATGCATCAGTTTAACATCAACTAGGCATTATTTTACATTAAATGTACAGTTGAGACAGTTTTGAAGATAACATCAACCAACACGGACACTATGGACTGCCATGTTAGCGCATGTACAACTGCATTTATTTGTAACTACTGTGTGTGTGTTGGCAACTATAATAACGAGCAGAAATGGAGTTGTGTCTTCTCAATGCGAACACTGCTTACACAAGAAGCGGCTTTATGTCACATAAAACCAATAAAGTCGATAAACGGTTCATGGATTTTGACCTGAAAGATAATTTCATTCATGGTAATTGTTTAACTTCTCAATAACATGGAACAATTCAGTTCATAAGGTTTTACTTCATGTGTCACCAAAAATATATTATTTGATCCTTCTTTCGGTAGGATGCAAAACAGATACATTCCTTAATAGTAAGGACAATTCGTTACCATTAATTTGCACATGAAGGGACTACGTGTACGATGCATATCTGTTGGGTGTAAGTGAGAGGTCAGTACCCGTTGTTTCCCTCGCATGAAAATCTTTGGTGAGAAAAATTGGTTCATGGTTAACGCTTATTTCTTTTACCTTTTAAGGAAACCAAGAGGGTTCAAGTAAAGAAACCGAGGCTTCAAGAGGTAAGTAATGTGAACGCTTTGAAAATACCAAAGACCGTATAAACCTTAACTACGCATGAACAAGATGAATGGTTTAGCAGCATCGTGAGCCACATAATTCACGTCCATGTATTACTGATGAGTATTGGTATACAGTTAGCTTTACGCTACTTAAACCTTGCCGGTGTTAGTTATCCAATGTATGTAAGATTTTCATACTTGTATTTATGCATTAATTTATATGTTTCTAATATAACATTTGACAATTGGTTTTCATTATCACGGACGAAAGCGCATCGAAGTTCGCGTATACAAAAGAATTAGCAAAGCAAATGTCTTAATTCACTATCACATCGATAACCCCATTGGCCCTAGAAAAAAGAATTCACCGGTTGTCAGCACTAGCCTATAATATTATACATGTAGTGGTGTGACTCGTGTCCTCATCAAGTAATGCAAATTCATCTCCTAAATACCGATACTTACAGACACCCAATCTATGTTTACAGCCGTTCTTCACATTGCCGCATTTCAAAACGCTTTGAAGTCACACAAATACACGACGTATAATATCCAACCTGAGTTTAACTCGAATGATCTATTGACATGTTGGAACTTTATCCATGTGACTTTTATTTTCACCGTAAGTTACCCTTCTAGCATGTCAACAGTTATTGTAGATTCAGTTTGCACCGAGAGACTTTCTTAGCAAACCATTGTAAACATCTGAAAAGAAACTTCAAATATTCAATCGTTATTTGTTAATAACTTTTGCGTAACAACTCATCACACGCTTTACAAATCCTCCAGATGTTTTAAGCCACTCAAAAATATGATCATTGCTTTACAAATCCTTGTCGCGGTATGAAAGAGCTCTCTATTCCAATACCATTCGCTATCATATTGGTTTATCTAGTTCATTGTTGGTATTCGCCTTGGTCGTTTATTCTATCTATTCTTTTGTTTTCATTTTTTGTGTACTAAAGTACTAATTGACAATATTTTATTGTATGATACATCCCGCTATAAGCTGTATAATACCTACTTTTATAAATATATGCCCAATTGAGAGCGCTATGAACTTGCCATTATAACGTTATCATCTTAAACCTACACATATATTATTCTTACACAATACACGTGAATGAGATAAAGGAGTATTGGGTTCAGTACATGTTGGAAGGAATCTTTTACACCACACTTAGTTTACAAAAATGAAAAATTGACTCCTTTGTAAAGACAACATCCCAACGGTGCATTTCCTTTTACGCCACATAGAAATCATTATCAGCGTATCAGTGGCTCGCCGTCGTTTATTTATGTTACATCAGTAATATTGTGCTTGGTCAACAAGTTTGAATCTACGGATGGGAGTGTTACTGTGGTTACGGGGAATTTTGTACAGTGATGACCAACTGCTGGAAAATTCTTTGCTGGTTTCACAATAATGGTACATACGCAGAGAAACCAACTAACTGCATTGATCCACATTTAAAATGGTGTCACACTATGATCAACATTATTACTTTTAAAATCTTCATTGATTACTATTTTACTTCCATCTGCATTATTAAGTTTTAGAAAATAAAATCGTAACTATTATTGTATGCAATTCGTGTTTGTTTAACTCAAGTTTACTATGACTCACGTCTTCGCTCATTCAAATCACAACTCGTGGCGATCGTAAATCGTATAGGTATGTAGTTCGATAGTCTTATTGTCCTTGAGTTGAGTAGTTGGTACGTCGATCGCAATTCCTATAGATGGTAATAAATACTACTTATGAATAGGCCTTGGGATTCGTGACCTCTGACCCTTGAATGGATAATAGCGTTAGAAGCCGGTAATGCACCACAAGTTATGCTTACGAATACAACCACTAAGCTTGCAGCATATCGAAATCCCGGTTAAAGAAAAAAATTCCCCTTAAATTTCGCTAACATTATCGTTTGAATTATTTTTTTGGCATACGCTTAATGGCCGTAATGAACTAGTTTTTCCTGCAATATTTGACCCTAAATAGATGCAAGTAGTAGATGACAATAAATCATATATCCCGGCATGCATGTAATAAATATGATATCCATTGACCATTGGCCTAACAGTTTAGGAAGAGTTGACCAAAACATTATTCTCTCTACTGGCAATTCCATACACTTCACTCTCCCACGAACACACACACACTCACATGCAGGTTGTTTTTGTACCCGCATTAACTCCACCCTCCTCATTCCCCTCTTCGCATATTATGTTCCCTATAGTATCCCCTTAAATGTACACTTACTCTCCGACTCACCCGTCAGTCACACAGATAGATCGATATTTATTCAGCGAATCATATATAAATATAATGGAAATTGGTTGATAACAAGAGCTCAAGACATTAAAAAGTGTAAACAACAAATAAGACCTATAATAATGCACATAGATATGAAAACGTTCTTATAAAATAATAAGATGAACACAATATCAAATGTACCTACAAAATATTGAAGCGTAAAAAAATATGTAAATGAATGCCCTCATATCCTAAATTAAGTCTACAAAGTTAAGTATTGTTTAACGGTTTTGTTGCGCATTGGATATCTTCACAGCAGAAGGATACAAACTGTCAGTCAATCTTTTAGAACCCTTAAAAGTACGTATTTTTTTTCCTGAAGGCGGGAACTTGAAATAATCAGTTGTTGGGTGGTAATCATCATTCAATATAAGTTGCAGCACGTTTTAATGTTCGCTCCTGGTAGGGTAAGTGAAGGGACGGTAGGCCTGTGCCAATGAGGCACTCCGCGTTTCTTATGACAGATTCTAGTTTCCTTAGATCATTCTTACTTGCGCGACCAAAACAGACATAAATGTTTAAATTTAAAATACTTTCAATAATAGCACGATAAAAATTAATTAAAATATTCTGACTGACACCATACGATTTTAGAGCGTGCAAAAAGAATAGTCTCTGTCGTCTCTTTTTCAATATCTCATCAGTATTTTTTCCATGATAAGTTGTCCATAATAAACGTGCCTAGCAACTTAAATGCGTTTACCTGTTCTACAACATATCCATTAATAATGATAGGGTCCTTTGTATTTGTGTTTCGTCTAAAGTTCACAATTAATTCCTTAGTTTTGTCCACAATCAGAATCAAGTTGTTATCGGTGCACCATTTCACCAAGGGATCCACTTCGTCACTGTAGCCACTTTCATCTTCGTTGATAATCAAACCAGTCACTGTAGTGACGTCTACAAATTTGATGATTCGTGAGTTCTGATCGGCGGCTCTGCAATCGTAGGTTAACAGAGAGTACAATAGCGGTGATAATACACAACCCTGAGGAGTACCAGTGTTGAAAACAATAGATGCTGAATGAATGTTGCCTACTCTAACAGTTTGTCTGCTACATAGAAGGAAATCTTAAATCCAATCACAAATACACGCAGGGAAGTTGAGGTGTTCCAATAATTTAAAATGTAACCGCGAAGGAGTAATAGTATTAAAGGCAGAACTGTAATCAATAAAAAGTACTCAGGCGTAGGAACATTTTTTTCCCAAATGGGCAAAAGTTTCATGTATCCATATGGCAATAGCATCTTCAACTGATCTGTTTGCGCGATATGCAAATTGAGATGGATCGAAATCAGTAGCTAATTGAGCACACCATTATCAAGTTTTGCTAGCAGAATTCGTTAATCGGATTATGTGTTATAAAGCAATGAAGAAGCGCGAATTTGTCAAAGGTAGACATACGAACTACACTTATCCTGGCTACGATGACGGAGAAGACAATGGTTAGACCTAAAATGATGTATCAAATTTATTTAATCGGAGTTAGTCTCATAAAGCAATGGCGCAGATCAACCTTTTTCAAACCTAAACATGCCAACTACATGTTCATTGTACCGTTGCGTCAAGACAACGTCCCACTATTGGAACTTACTGGTAATGCCTAGCATGATTTATTAACTTCCAGAAGGACTGAAATACTTCCATGTACACCTAAAATATTTTGTGTTCAATAAATATATATATATATATATATATATATATATATATATATATATATATATATATATATATATATATATAAATAGCTGCTATTTGGCGAGCGTGACTAAATTTATATTGGCCAAAACGCATAATTTACTCACAACTAATAATACAACGCTTAGAATCTGCAATTAGGGTAGTACGGAATACAACAGTAATTCTTTCCAACTTAGTGTTTAGCAGAACCACAGATATACTGGCTGCACCTACCGCTGGATGATTGTATAAATATGGTTTATGACAAATACAATATTTATGTCCAATACCAAAGAAAAACTTTAAAAACACATATGTAGAAAATGTTTAAAGCAACGGTTTAGCAGAACCACAGATATACTGGCTGCACTTACCGCTGGATGATTGTATAAATATGGTTTATGACAAATACAATATTTATGTCCAATACCAAAGAAAAACTTTAAAAACACATATGTAGAAAATGTTTAAAGCAACGGTTTAGCAGAACCACGGATATACTGGCTGCAACTACCGCTGGATGATTGTATAAATATGGTTTATGACAAATACAATATTTATGTCCAATACCAAAGAAAAACTTTAAAAACACATATGTAGAAAATGTTTAAAGCAACGGTTTAGCAGAACCACGGATATACTGGCTGCACCTACTGCTGGATGATTGTATAAATATGGTTTATGACAAATACAATATTTATGTCCATTACCAAAGAAAAACTTTAAAAACACATATGTAGAAAATGTTTAAAGCAACGGTTTAGCAGAACCACGGATATACTGGCTGCACTTACCGCTGGATGATTGTATAAATATGGTTTATGACAAATACAATATTTATGTCCAATACCAAAGAAAAACTTTAAAAACACATATGTAGAAAATGTTTAAAGCAACAAAAGGCTTAGTACGTTTTCATATGCGTCTCTTTATTCCAGTGTTATTTCGTTTGCAATGAAGCTGTAAAATTTAAACGGATATTTATGTCACAACAATGCATGAACTTCACACTTGAGATAGTTTTGAAAATTAACCAGAACTACACGGACACTATGCACAGTCAAGCTAGCGCATGTGTAATTGCGAATTATCTGATGATAACAATGTGTGTGTTTACAACTATATGAAAAAGCAGCAAATGGATTTTGTCCTATCAATGCGCATACTGTTTATACAAGAGGCGGCTATATGATACATAAAACAAATAAGTTCGATTTATTGTTCATGAAGTTTTACCAGAAAGATGCTTTCATTCATTGTTATGGTTTCGGTAGGATGTATACTAAGACTTTCCTTTATATTAAGGACCATTAATTAGTTGGGTTATCATGGGCGACAATCCGGGAGGGGGGTTGGAGGGGGACAGGGGAACACGTCCCCCAAATTTCGATGGGTAGGGACACCCCCCCCCCATCACAGACAAACCTTTGGAAAAAGAGTAGTGTCGTGGCTCTATTTTGTTAGAGCTTACACATCTGAGGATTCATATCATCGAATATTAGAAATGTAAAGTGACCGAGATTGTTCACGTCAGTAGACCTGCAACTTTCTCTGTTTGTCGCGATGGGCGAAACTTGAGATTGAAACCACAAGCTGCGTGCGGATAATGGTGCGGCCAGAGCCTACAACTAGTTCAAGAAGTCTGCCCTCTATCCGAAGAAGCGCAAACATGCAACTTCCGAGTGTTGCAACCTTTATATGACCATGTGACCACGTTATCACGAACACAGAATAGGATATTATAAAGGTAGGTAGTTTCTAAGTATTATATGCTGTTATCTGTAATATTCTTGTAAATAGGCATTGAATTCTTAGGCGCTTTTGTGGGTACTGAATAAATATTGTGTTATTCGACGCGATTGTAACAGCAAACATGGTATACCTTGAAACATTGAGCTATGTCTGATCGGTCTGTTTTCTAAGTAGCATACCTGTTCCGTGAACATTCATAATCATAGGTCATATTGAACCTAAGCCCGGACCGTCAGAGATTTAGCTCTTTCAAAGCCTTACTTGTAGGAAGTAGAGGGGAATGACAGGTTGCGTGACATCCAGACATTGCACGCAGTTACCAATGTTTAGGACTAAACTTGAGAGAGATCATAATCCGGCCCTAGTCATAAACTAGCAGCTTACCGGAAATTGCTCATTATGGCGTAGGCTAGGCTCTTTGTGCAGCTTGGTAGCAACTTGATTGTAACTGATATAGCCTACATTAGGTTCACCATAAATCGATCTTCTGTCCATGAGTGTGACAAGGTTGTAGAATAAAACTGATCTAGTGATTTAGGCAGTTCGAAATGCGGGGGAAGGGAGGGGGGGCGGTGGGCAGCGAACACATTGTACTTTTAGTACATTCAAGGAAGGTCTTTGAAAATGGCCTTTATAATGCTGTTTATGGAAAATAGCGGGACAATATTTTTATGCTTTTACGATAGCCTACATCTACCCGTTAGCAACCACCCCCGTTCCGCCCTACCACACCCATTTTTTGTTCTCTAAAACTATTTAGGCTCAGATCCTAGGAATACGTCAGGAACGGATTTTTAAATGTGGAGGTCCTGGGCATGGATCTATGTGTGACCTTCAAACAGGCATTGGCTCCTTGTGGAAAATGGTATAATCGACCTGACTAACATGCACCTACTACACTGAAAAAATAAACTAGTCAATATTGCCACGGACTAACGTTAAATTAGTTTGTAACGTTAGTTAATGCACACGGACTAGCAAAAATCTTCGTTTCATCGCTGCTTCTTAGTCAGTTTACACTGACTAAGGAAAATATAATCGCAGCTTAGTCGGTGGCGACGGACTAGGGTATTTTAACCCATGGACTAAGAACGATACGGACACCCGATTTACGCCATAATCGTAGCTTAGTCGGTGTCGACGGACTAATGTATTTTAACCCAATTCGATTCACTTCAATTTGGAAACCGAGAGGCAACGGCAGCTTGCCGGACTTGGCATAGTTTCATACGATCACTCTAAGCAACTTTCAACCGTAAATCACCCAAGAAGGTCTTTAGAAGAATGGAGGTATTAACTGCCATCATCGGCCTACCTGTTATTCCTTTAACTCGAAGGTAAAATTAAAGTTAACTGTTAGGCCACTGGCACTAGTATTGTATTATGGTTAGTGTAACGCTACCGTTGTCACGCTGGCGTTTCGCAATACACAAGTGCAATGACAGTGAGTAGCCTATAGGCTTCTACTGGGTACTGCAGTGCATTCTCAACACGAAAGTGTGCATTCTAAACACCAATTAACAATGTGTTATGTGTGTATTGGGCTAGATTGAACAGTGGCACATAATCTTCTAATTTATTCCCAAACAAATGCTGGAACTATAAGTCTCAATAATTTATTTGAAGTCTACACTCATTTGGTAAAGATTTCCTGTAATTTCCCATGTGAATCTATATGGGTAGGCTTTGTGATATTGATTAAGCAAGGCTAGACCTTCAAACGTACAGTCACAGTAGGCTGAACAACTTATGTTGGCTATTCAACGGTATTATATGTTGCGAGCAGTCAGGATGCACGCTTCAGTTCTATTTAACCTTTTCATTTATCATTTTTTAGTATTTAATTTCCGGTCACGCCCAGGAAACAATTGCGACATTCCTTCACGGTCGACTTGTTTACTGTAAGAAGTATTAACCGTTTTTTCTCAGGAAAGCGTGATAGTCTGAAGTTACTTATTTTAACATGTGCTTTTAGTATACTGCCAAAAGAGTAAGTTGTTGTATTTGTATTGATATTTTACGTAAAGTAACGGATAATTTATTATGTTTAGTTTGGTCTAATTGCACGTTTTTTTTTTCTGTCCAATGTAGTGCAGGGTTCACTTGCGCGAATTCAAATTATTCTGTTTATGTATATGTATATGCATCGATTCGTAGATTATGATGTTTGTTTGACATTTATTTGTAATTCAAGCACATCTGTTTAGTAGCAAAGTTTAAAGGTTAAGATTAATTATTTTTTTCGTTTTGATCCTAGATTGAATGAAACTCATTGACGTAAATAATAGATCAGTTTAACGCAGAACGCTAAAACTCTGGGTATTCTCTAGTCTTCGCGGGTCCATTATATACTTTAGTACTACTAGTAACACTAAATCAAACGACCGAAAGACAAACTTAGTGTAACAAAGTACTGATTCTCCCCTAGCTTAGGTCTAAACAGGCTTGTTATGTGAGCAAGCAAAATAACAACTAAAAACGATTAGGCCTATAAATAAGTTGGCTCAGTGCATTTCTGTTTCTAAAATTTTATATTTTTAAAGATCATAAAAACAAACAAAGATTTAGCCCATGTTTTATTATATCTGTATTCTGGGCATTTGATTCTGGTTGCAATGGTGATGACACTCTCGTTCAAATTTTCAGCTTGATACAGTCTGCTTCAAACTTTGGGATTGTTTTTTGAGACTATAGTGGAACCAAATCTCACATAACTTTGTGGTGACAACTTTATTTAATTTTTTTTTCAAATGATGAATACTTTGCTATTTCTTTTTTCCAGCAGGAATTGAGAAGCCAAATATCTAAGTCAAGGGTGAGGTTTCCTGTGATGTACGACACCAGTGTGGAGGCAACAACAGAGGAGGAAAACTGTGTTATATAAGGCTTAAAGACATGTTTTAAGATGATATATTGGTACCCTTCGCAGAACAAAAGAGTTTATCCAAGAGTCCAAAAAGCAAAGGAACAAGTACCATAGAGAAAAAAGATGGAAGAGTGAGTTTAACTAATTGTACCCAACTGTTTAATGATATTAAAGATACTTTTCATAACCTGTTTAAAAAAAAACAGTCTAGTATATCATTTACGTGCAAGCTTCATAAGTTTGGTCAAATTTTCACTGATCTGTAGAGCGGGAGTCCAGAGGGTTTGGTTAGCTTGGAAGGTAACCAATTGCCTGGTACATCACAATGGTCACAATGCATTCCTGTATATGAAACCTGACGACTGGCAACGACTGTGGTGGGTGTGGCTGGGATAGCAATTTTAAAGTCACCTAATAGCTAACCTAGATCAGCTTTCATGGTAACCACATCAAAGTAAGAACAATGTGTCAGGTATGGCCCCAAGAGCAACAAATGGCCATCGCCAGTAATTATTGGTGGTGGGGTACCCCTGCCAGTGATCAACAATTGACCCCTCACAGCTGACCTAGGTCAGCTCATGAGGTAACCACTTGAAACCTACTGGAAAATGTTGGTTAGGACTTCAGATACAAGGGATGGGCATTGCCAGTCATTTTTATTGGTGGGGTACCCCTGCCAGTAGACCCCCAATATGCCCATCCCCCATTGACCTAGATTAGCTCATGAGGTAACCAGTTGAAAACTACTGTAAAATGATTGGCAGAACTCTATATGTAAGGGATGGGCATTTCCAGTAATTTATATTAGTGGGGTCCCCTGCCAGTAGACCCCCAAATGCCCCCCCCCTCCTCATTGACCTAGGTGAGCTCATGATTTGACCAGTTGAAAACTACTTGAAAATGATTGGTAGCACTTCATATGTAAGGATGGGCATTTCCAGTATTTTATATTGGTGGGCCACCACTGCCAGAGTCTGCCCATCCCTTACATATAGAATCCTGTCAATCATTTTCCAGTAGTTTTCAACTGGTTAAATCATGAGCTGACCTAGATCAATGAGGGGGGGGGGGTATTTTGGGGGTCTACTGGCAGGGGACCCCACTAATATAAATTACTGGAAATGCCCATCCCTTACATATAGAGTCCTGCCAATCATTTTATAGTAGTTTTCAACTGGTTACCTCATGAGCTAATCTAGGTCAATGGGGGATGGGCATTTTGGGGGTCTACTGGCAGGGATACCCCACCAATAAAAATGACTGGATATACTCATCAGTTGTATCTGAAGTCCTAACCAACATTTTCCAGTAGGTTTCAAGTGGTTACCTCATGAGCTGACCTAGGTCAGCCTTGAGGGGTCAATTATAGATCACTGGCAGGGGTACCCCACCACCAATAATTACTGGCAGTGGCCATTTGTTGCTCTTGGGGCCATACCTGACACATTGTACTTACTTTGATGTGTTACCATGAAAACTGATCTAGGTTAGCTATCAGGTGACTTTAAAATTGCTATCCCAGCCACACCCACAGTCGGTTTGCCAGTCGTCTGGTTTCATATACAGGAATGCACTGTGAACATTGTGATGTACAAGGCAATTGGTTACCTTCCCAGCTAACCAAACCCTCTGGGATCCCGGTCTATTGGGATCATTATTAACATGATTAACATAATTATTAAGCTTTGAAAAATAACTTGGTGTTATGCTGTGCAAAGCTAATAATTATTTGGTAAAGCTGCTATTCCTGGCTTATAATTTGAGGGACCTAGATTTAAATGTATACCTCCCAATATGTTATAAAATGTTAATGTAAATGTATGTTTATGATAATGTGAGTTATCATGTTCTATATCTGTATATGTGCTTACACGTATATCATATTTTCTGTTCACAGGTCAATAATGGTGCAGATTTTGGCTTCCTGAAGACAAGTGGGAGGCCATTTGTAGTTAAGAGAAGCACTCTTTGTTCGTGAAGGCTTAACTGGTGTCGATTTGGGGTACCACTTTAAAACGAAAGTCATGAGGAACCCTTGCCCAAGATTCAACTTTGCATTATTGTGCAGTGCTATACTTTTGCGACTCATGTTTGATCCATTAACTTGTCTTAACTTTGTTGGAATAAAATCATATTTTCAGATTTTTGTTTACAGTGATTTCTTCTCTATCTGTCGAAAGTCAGCCTTTGTAGACATCAGAACTTTTATCAGAAATAAATACTGCCAACGTACACATTATTTGTGTTTCTTCTGCTCTCTTTTCTTTCAGTGATGCTAGTCAGTGAAACTAGTCGGGTTTAATTCTTTCAGTGATTCTAGTCAGTGCAACTAGTCAGTCGATACCGACTAAGAAAGGTTAGTCGGGAGAGGCACCATCCTGACTAATGTAAAACCTGCTATAAACTAGTCGGTGGCTCATATAAATTAGTCGGTAAAGACCGACTAATGTCACCAACTGATGTAACTGACTAATATACATTTACCGACTAAGAAATTGTTGATCGACTAAGCTGACGGACTAAGATGACCGACTAAGAAATCCAACTGACTAAGGAATAAATTAGTCGGTATAGCAACTGACTAAGGCTATGTTAGTCGGGAGAGGCACCAGATGGACTAACGTTATGTTAGTCGGTGAACCAATTTAAGTTTTCAGTGTAACCTATTGTCAGTTGGCAAAGATATACACAGATTTAAGCTAGACAGCTCTTTCAGTCGCACTAGAAGAATTTTATATCCTAGACTTTGGGCCCATTGGTATGGGGGTCCCTGAACACGTGCCCCGCTAAACCTGGCCCTGGATTTAGTAGTCACATATTCGACATCAGTAATTACTGTTCAGTGTTTCATCACTTCCATAAGTAGTTACTGGGTTGTGTCACAACACGGCTTCCTAATTGTCATCAGAAACTACTTTTCATAGTTTGAGAAATTATTCAATTCATCAGTTTATACTGATCGGGGTATGAACATCGGGTAGGCCTACAGTAGTAGGTCTACAAGCCTAAAACGCATTTCATTGTTGTCTATTGGGCTAGCATTGCTGTATGTTATTTATGATGATATAATTACAAACCAGTTAGTTTACTACGGCACCCAGCGACGTAACACAAAGGTTGGGGACCCAGCGTAACGGGAACAATTTTTGGTGAAGGATGTCTGTCCATACAATAACGGGTGGGAACAGAATGCTTCTACGATTTTTGATAGCTATACCCCCTCCAACTTCTGAAGACAGTGCATTAAAACCGACATGTACAGTGTTGATGTGTCGTTACACAGTACCCGATCAGCCAACCCTTCAGGTCAGAAACAATAGAAGAGCGTAGTAGGAATTTCGCATGCCCACTAGCGTCTTTTCAAATATTTCGATTGTCACTCTCTTTTGTCTTTCATAAACAGATGTCCGCACCAGTGAGCAAATCACGAAAACGTCGGAGGTCATCCATGGCTGCAGGCACGACAGAGACAACCAAAGGTATTTGAATGAATATTGCAGTGCATATATGATGGAAATTATGAACATGTATGGCAGTGATATCAAGAACCCAAAAGATTAAATGAGTGTGAATTGTTGCTATGGACCATATTTTCACCTAACGCCGCAGACAACATGTCTTGTAACAGTTAAGATCAGCTACTTGTGCACGTTTATTGCAATGAAAAGCCTGGAGGCAGTGAAGTGCCTTTATTTGCTCCATTTGGACTTAAGCCAACGTGCTAGAAGAAGCAAGTACAACATCCACCAAGGTACTGGGGCTGGCATACGAAAAGGATCCTAAATGGCAACAATATTTTTCAGTCTGAAAACAGATTAACAAGGGTCGGATTGGTTCTGTCGGTAAAGCTCTGGACATTGGGTCGGAAAATTGTGAGTTTGGACACGGAAAGCTCAGCTTTTGCTTGTTTGCCTGTTTGGACTTGGAAACTCGACTGCCACTCCCTACCAAGGTGCCAAAAGGTGACCTTGTAGTAATTTGCAAAAAAAAACAAAACAGAAAACATGTAGCGCCATAGGTGCCCCCCTCCCTCAGTAGGGAAGCTCACGTAGACATGACATCGTGACCTACTGCAACGGTGTGTTGTACACAGTGGTGTAGTCAGACGTTTCATCCAGGGGGCAGAGGGGGCAAAGCATCTGGAAGGTGGGGCAGAATCCTCGTATTTTGTATAGGCCATACAATATTTTTATCGATTGGTGACTCCATTTGGGGGGAAAGTGGGGGGAAGCTTCCCACTGGAGGGATCCTCCCCTTCTGGCTACGCCACTGGTGGTACGACAGGGTGAATATCTGTAAAGATAATCCACATATCGGTGATAAATCGTTGTATGGAACCCGAGCAAAATTACCATTATATTTTGTTGAAGAACATGTGTTCCAGCGATATAATGGTTTATCACAAATAATTTATGCTATCAAATAATTTACTGTTTAGTGTTTATCGAGCAAATGCACGCGGCTTATTGAAGAAACTTAATCCACTGTCCAGTGGATTCTCAGATTTCCGAGATAAACCACATGGTATTGTTTTGTCGAAACCTTGTAGTTTCATGTGGAAGCCCCGGTTATTCAATAGAAGAATCTTAATCCCGCATGTTTGCCTGATATATCGTAAGCTCGCATATGTCAAATATAACGAAGATGCAGCATATTTTGTCATGATATTGCATGTTTTATGATGCAGTATGGACGGTTTATTAATATTACTGCATATCAAAGAAATGCTTCGAAATATTATAGTGATAAAACGGACCCATATCCTTTCACTCCTCTAGTATCTGCATGTATACACTCATGAGATCATGATGACATATTACGCTTTCCCGACCGTAATGTAGGCAGACAATTTACTCTCCAAGTTCGATATTTAATCTACACATGCAGCTGTGTTGTCGAAGTAACCAGGGACCAGAACGGTTGGCTCAATCTCTGTTGCTCGTATGAAAACAGTTTCAATATAGGTGAGAAGTGTGGACTGAAACTGAGGTCCGACGTACAAGGTGACGGGAACTGTTATTTCCAGGCACTTGCGGATCAGCTGGCAAGAATCGGTCTCCTTGAATTTGTGATAACCACAAGTCATAAAGAGCTTCGAGCAGAGATATGTAATTATATGCAATACAACGTGAGTACTTCTTTTAAACAATTCGGCATAACGGGAACATTCGTATAAAATTGATCCTGCAGAGGCTTTCTGAATCAGTGTCCCGGCAAGACTTCCTGATCTTCTTCAGCGTGGTGGTGGTTACTAGGAGGGATGGTATGGTGTGCGCGTGAGGTCGTCATTGACCTCTCCGTTGGTTGGGAAGCAACAACCAAAGGATCAGTCGTTGCTCGTAACGAGTTTGAGGCAAGTCGGGGCCGGTCGCATGTTTTTGAGTCGAGCCGTAAGCTAGCCGCACACTGCCCTGACCAGACGTTGGCACTCTAGTCATCAGTCCACACAAGGGCCACTTCTCACAGCGGTCACCTGATTCCAACATGCCCCTCATTGTTTATGGAGCTCCAGTTTCGTTGCAGTTGGGTCGGGTCAGTGAGAGGCGTATACTAGCACGGGACGACAGCACGAATGCGCGACGGCCTTAGATTCTGTGACGAATATGAAAAATGTTTAGCACTATCGATTCCCTTAAAACGGGACAAAATTGTTGCCAGTGAGTGGGGTGGCAAACACACATTTGCCGCGCACCGCCCTTACGCTATTCAAACACGAAGCTGCAGTTGGATCAGTGCAGTGTACGGTAACCTTCACATGAAAATAGGAATAAAAGGAAACCATAAGCTTACAATGTCTGTTTGAAAAATGAACACGATTAATCCTAATTAGCTTATTATACTAACGGTATCAAATGCATTTTTGGTACTGTCAGGCTAAACTGGTTTGCACTCCGGTGTACAAGGTTCTAGGTTGGCATCCAGTCATCTCAAATTCTGTCAAATAGTGCAAACCACCCTATTACTTCAAGTGTATGCAGGAAATAGTAACTCGAGAGAAATGAACAGCATGTCCTTAGGGAGTATATATCCAACATGCGACAAAGCCACCAGTGGGCTGGAGAACCGGAAATAGTCGCCACCTTGAAAAAATATGTAGTGGATATGAAAGTAGTCACAGGTGCAGCATGGAGTACAACGTACGGATTTTACATTCATGACTTCCAATACAAGAACGCTACCGAGACTTTGTACTTCTGACATATACATGAGAACAACTTTGTCAGCCTCGGTAGGTAGAGCACAGTTTATGTCACCAAATCAAGTTGTTTTTCACTATTAGGGAGGAGGCGTTCGCTGTAGGACATTTAAGACCAGAAAGACCGTTCTGGTTACAGCTGGCAATGTGTTCAGTGATGTTAATTTAGTATGTGCGTGTGTGTGCGATGCTTGCCGACTTAACTTTATTAGGCTGAGCGTTATTTCGCTGAGAAACCATATAAAAATATATTTTTCGCTTTGATTGAGCTTGGGCAAATTGCTCTTAGGGTGGCACCTCAAATTCACACAAGACACGAGTATGCCACTAGAACACACTGACAGAGGGAAGTGAATCATGTGTTGCTCAAGATTGGTAAATACGTCAGTAAGTCTGATACCTTCAATTGCTCGACATATCATTCGGTTTTAAAATTATTGGAGGACTCTATGTAGTCAGGACTGTGTATGTATGTATGAATATAACAAACCTGCATATATCGCCAGATCGGTATGTCTGACCACAATATTGGCAGTCGAGGAATCACTAAGCCTTTTGGCTTTCTGGTTGAGGTACCTTTTCGGGCTTTGACAAGGTGTCGAGTAGTAGCTACATGTTCACCTGCTATGATGGATCATCGTGTCATCAGTAGAATGAACTAGATCATATATATTCATTGCTACATGCAAGCGCCTGTCAAAATACAAACCGAGTGTGTAGATCATGCGAAACTTTCGCTAAGTTCGGTTTGAGTGGAATTTTAATCAAAGGCTGGAATAAAAAGCTTACGGAAGAGCTTCGGTATACGCTCCGCGGGTGGTAAGTCGCTTATCCAGCTCTATACGCATTTGAACCTACATGAAATATTTTGTTTTGCGTCAATGTCTTTGGCAGTTGGGAATTGCTAATTGATTGTATGTATGTGTAGTAAAGTAATAATAATGCAGTTTAGGATTATTGCTACAACACGAGACTCAGAAATCCTCACTCTATAGGTTGTACATTTGAACCAAAATATGGTGGATAGTCTTGAGTAAGTTATTAAGGATACAGGTGTGAAATTTCTAAACAATTTATCGCGAAAAAAAATGTGATAGTTTAATACAACTGATGGACAAAATGTTTACAGTGCGTGCACAAGTTTGCCACTCGATTGTAGAAAAAATGCACAGTATAATCTGGTAAGCGTAAATAGTCAATTTGTCCCTTCAAATATACGGCGCGGAGCCAAGTACGGCGGTGGAGGTACATCACCGCTGACTGAAATGACCCCGCGGTCCCTTTGAAGGTCGGACAAGGCAGGGGGGAGAGGGTTGGGGCCAAGCTTTTGCCATTGCTAAGACCTGGAGTATTTCGACTGTAGATCTGCGGTGGCCTATATCATTCAGCATTTACATCAATTGCACAACACGAGACAGGCCCGAGAAAAAAAAAACACTGACATCTAAGCATGCGCATCGATTACTGCGTATGCCCCCACTGAGTCCATTCGGAAATATGATTTGATGTAAAAATAGCTCCAGGTATATACTCCACTGACATATTTTGATATATTTATGCAAAAAACAGCAAAGTTTTCCATAATTACGATCCTAAATATTAGAACACGTGTCAGAAAAATACCCATCGAAGCACTCTGTTGCATAGGCAGAATAGGAGCCTATACCGAAGAATTCCTGACGTTCCAGGACAAAACGGCTAGTAGACAACACTGACTAAGGGTTGTCCCCCTCCCCTGCGACAAATTTTTTTTTTGAATATTTCAGTGTCCTTACATTCTATTTGGTGCAACGTTTTTCTTCTTTGAAAGTACAATTTGTGTTCGAGAATTAACATGATCTAAACATGGCTAACTGCCAAAGGGGGGGGGGGGGGGTGGTGCATGGCCCGATGCCCCCTGGCTACGCAACTGGTGTGAAATATTCCATTATGGGGACAAAACAGAATTCACATGACCTAAAGTAAGGAATTTCGATTAGCCATTGCCCTAAATCATTTAAGCAAGAAATCGTATTATGGGTCACTGCACAGGCAGGGTAAGTCTGTCTGCCGCTAGGCAAAAACAAGTCTTAATCAAGCTGTCTGTAACCACAAAGGATTGAGTTATGCCGTCATTAGTAAGCACAGTTGGCCCTCTGGATAATATATACATTGTCTCCTAGAGGTAGTCACAAGTGCTTCCCTTTAGTTGCCTCTTGCGACAGGAGATTACCGCGGTTCTTTAACATTCTTAGAGGAGTTTGGTAAATGCTGACTATTGTCTAGAAGTTTATTATTTTCCATTTTCAGTGACTACTAGTGTAGTACATTATATCTAAGGGATAATCATATCACCTGCATTTGTCAAACCCCATTATTAATGAATTTTGACAAAGGCAACACATTTTGTAAGATACTTTATGTTTAACAAAGTTTTCAGATCTTTCCTGATATTTGCTATACTAAACTAGACTGATCACATCCATCGACAGTTTTTCTTATCATCCAATACGGCAGATTCACGAGAAACCTTCGCTAGATCTACGAAGAGGATAGAGCAGCACAGTACAATACATTCGTTCTTCGGTCGGTCTATCCCAGAAAGGTGAGACTGCCATTGAGGTTCCTTCCAAAATTCCTATAGGATATTGGTGAATTGGTGTGTTGCCTCTTGAAGCACAACACGGTGATTATCCAGGCACATGCACAAGGGTTTAAAATTTAGAAGATTGCTGAATAATATTCTACTGATGGATAGCACAGTTGGTATAACTTCATATTATAGGGAGACTGGAATTCAATCCTTACCTGGTAATACCAAGGACCTAAAAATTGTACCTGCTGTCTTCTAGCTTTTTGCTCAGCATGAGAGAGACTGGAACAGGGAATAACAAGGGCTGGGCCGCATCAGCTGTGAGCCGGGTTCCTCCCGTCGGGGAGCAGTGTTCCCCCTTCCCCCGCCGTCAGGTAGAAAAGCGAAAAAAAATGTCGGGGAGCCCAGGTGGGTGCACAAAAATAGGGAGACCCCGACGAGGATTTATTGCCCCGACGGTTGATCTATTACCAACCTTAACAAGCGTAAATTTCTTTACAAAAGTTAAGAAATGGCCTTGTGTCTTTATTTCAAAATGTTTGAATGCCTGAAGAGCCATGGGTAAAGTCAGTCTAGACTATCTCTACCCTCATCTTTCTATAAACAAAAAGACAATTGTAGCATAGGCTATAGTAGGAGATGTGAGTTTTATGAATTCCCTCCAAATGTCCTTTGAAAAGACAAATAATTCCGCACTCCCAGAAAAGTTTACCACCGACGGAACCTGATCAATTTGCCAGGCTTGTTCAGCTTAAAGAGGACTCCTCGTAAGCTTGCAAAAGTGTGTTGGTGTGCTTGTGTGACGCAGGTAATAGCCTAGCCTTAGCCTACATTTCCAGTCTAATTATCGGGCATGTTTGACCCTATCTTAGTAGAGGCCGGTCGCTGCATAAGTAACTGAAGCGTCCGATTCAGTGATATGACCATTTCCACTAACACACAGTTGAACAACCCTCCAGGGCTTGTATTTATTTAAGGAAAAACGAGAGAAATATGAAGTCCAAGGAAATGAAAATACCTGGCGTTGCTTCTGAACGAGGGGTGGGCAATTGCTAAAATGTCTTCTGCTGGATATTAACCCACATCTCTACATTGAGGTCATGCCACAGTGGCATTGCCTCAATGTACCGGGTGCTGGCTTGCTGCTGACGAAACTGCAGTGTTAAGACCTACATCATCATATGGTGTAAAAAAGTGGATATACTTGCCTCTAAAGTTACTTGAAAAAAAACTAGTCCAGTGAGTTCCCTACCTGGTCCCATAATGATCGGGCCAATGGATCTTATTGCCCTTGGGCCTTGTCATTGTTTACAATAGGTGGTACTTTGTGTGTGCAATATTGATTATTTCTTTGTATAATTCTAAGGATTCTAAAGATCACGCCAGAAAATCATCAAATATTATTCTCACCCAAGGCATGTTTTGTAAGTATCATGCCATATAATTTTGGAAGACGGATCAACGAATTTACTTTTAATATAAAATATTTTTCAAATCGTAATGACTATGTTGTTCCGTTCTCCTCACAGGAACCCAAGACATCGGCATCGAAATCTACATTAGTTGATACACCACGTAGTACTTTAACGCTGACACCAAGTTCGTCAGCTCCTCCCGCTACCGCGACAAATAGTGCACACAGTAGTCCTAATACGAAATCTACCGAATCGGCACCCTTGCCTCCCACAATGCCAAGGTCACCAGTTCCACCTTTAACTTCTGTTGACGACTAGGACGGAAGTCAATGTAGCCTTGAATCCGACTTCTCCGTCTCAACATCTGGGGATGAAGCAACTTGCTCGTCAGCAGCACCGACCTTTCCTGAATATCCTGGTTCACTACCCGGTTTAGCTTTTCAAATACCACCTAATTGTACCACAAGCTATGTCGAGGCCACGAAACGAGCCGTGCCACTTCATGGCAAGCCCCACCAGCCCAAGGTGTCACCTGTGTAGATGCAACATTGCAAATCTCAAGGGGATGGCGAAATATCAAGAAGACACTTTCATATCAACAGGTTTCAAGAACTGGAAAAAGGCAATCGAAAATGCCAGAAGCATGAGAAATCTGATGCGCATCGGATTTCTGTAGCACTGACTTTGCGTAAAAAAATCACATAGTATGGGTGTTCAGCTGAATAAACGACGTCGTGAGTCTCAACTGTCGGCCCAGAAAGCGTCGGTGAAGATATTATCCACTATTCAGTGCCTAGCTCAGCAGGGACTAGCGATTAAGGAAAAGAAACGATCAGCGGGACCTTCAACGCCCTACTGCATCTGCGGGGATCCGATAATGACAATCTTGAATCGTGGCTCGAAATAGAGACGTATAATACTTCTGGGGTTCATCAGAACGAAATGCTACAGCTAATGCTCAATCATATATTGAGAAATTTATGCTACGACATCAAGAACAGCAGTGATTGCAGTGTCTTCGGAATAATCATCGATGGTACCCAAGACTGCACACGGAAGGAGCAGGAATCGTAATGTATCAGGTATGTCGATGGCAATTTCGACGTCAGAGAAGAGTTCCTGGGTCTCTATTAGCTATCCTCAACAACGGATTCACGCTGTGCAACATGTTGAAGGACGTTTTGATTATATACCAACTGCCGATTGAGAACCTACGAGCACAGACATATGACGGCGTAAGTAACATGGCTGGAAAATATCGAGGATGCCAGGCCGAAATAAAGAAATTCCAGCCACTTGCGTTATGCACTCACTGCGGGATACATATGTCGCATATGATCGTGTCAAAAGTTGTCCAGAGTACAGCGTTCATCAGAAACGCCCTAGACCATCTTCAGGTGCTGAGCAAGTTACACAAGAGTTCAGGGAAGTTTATAAACCTGTATCTAGACTTGCACGATGACGTTGTTGGTCATGTATCTCCATGTCGATTAAAACCCATCTTAGGCACTCAGCTTCTATTAGAGCCTTTCTGGGCAATAAGAAGATGTCATAGAAGCATTAGGTATAACATCAGCTTTGAGGCGTTTGGACATGGCTACGGAGCAACATGACTTAACATGTAATGGCGTGCCATATTCACCGCAAATGTCTAGCCCACTTGAAGCCTGATGAGTTAGCAGAGAAGTTCGTTGCTTCCTCGGATTACAGACCCGGCATCTTGGGCAAATTCCCGACCGTAATGTAGGCAGACAATGTACTCTCCAAGTTCGACATTTAAAGACCAACTATGGAGACAATTTTGTAGGGGTTTTTCCATTAACTTACATACCCATAATCAACATGTGCAAAAAATAAACTTCGAAAACCTACTATAACCCATCAAAAAACGACCACGAAAATGGAAATTTTGGGTAGTCAAGTGACATGAACCTCTGGTATGTCTGAAAAAAGAGATTGACCCAAAGGAGCCTCTGGTCACCGAGTGACGTCAAAGTTGGTGTACCGCGAAAATCAAACGCTGATATAGGAATAGTTTATACACAGAATCACAGATAGCGAACAATTGTACTGTATTTGACCTCCAAGTTTGAAAAGCTGTTAGCTGAAAACAAGAACACATGAAGGTAAAAAAAATAGTTTTAAGACAATTGTGAGAAGAAAATTTAGTTTAATTGGTTATTTTATTAGCAAAATTTCCACTCAAATGGAAGCATCTTTTACATAGCGGAGCGTCAATAGGTCCGTACGATACAATATACTGTAGAACATGCGAGCAGCTTGGCGATTCCTTAATACAATTTGATCGCAAGATACCGTAAACTGAATAGAAGAATAGACCTAAAAGATGCCTCATGCGTGAGATGTGACGGAAAATGGCTCACGTTACTGTCAACAAATTACCAAAAAGACACTAAACATAATCGAACAACTACGAGAAGATGCTGACCCGAATCGACCAGGGTAGCATATACATGACTAAGCTTCAGCTGAACAAAGTACTTACTCGTTTTAATATCCAAAGGAAAAACACAGAAAAAGTATCCTTTCAATAAACAAAATTTAGCAGTGAATATCCAAATCTACGTTTCTCGTTCAATCATGGGCGAAATACTACCGTGACTCTGTGTAATTCTTTAGAGTTAGGTCTAGCTGAAACAGGCCTTGACCAGTTACATCCCACAATCACAAGACAGTCACTAACGAAATAAAACGTCCGATCGCTACATAGAACCGTTTTTATTCAACTCCTTGGACCATGCAAATGCCGGAATAAACATAACGGACAATACAACACAATGTATCACGAACTCACGATACTGGAATACAACAAGGAAATAGATAAATGCGATGAAATCCTAACATGACCATTTACACATGCTTTGAGCCAACTCACTACATGTACTAACCCTATAAGCACTTTATATACACGGTCATCTCTTACAGTAAATATTATACTGTCAATTGCGTGATATAATGTTACATGAAAGGACGTCCAGAGCTTGTTTACGGTCAATTTCACATTAGCTATGTCCGACCTTTGTTCGACAAAGCTATCGAAGATATATAATTTTCGCAGAATGAGACATTTGCAGCATACAAAGAGGCAGTGTCATGCATGTGGACTCATGGGCATGAGATACTCCGGGTGCTGAAAAATCTTTCCGCGTGGATCTCAAAAAAATGATCAAAAGTCAGCGGCGTTTTACGTCGGTTCTTTTACTAGGAAATCTACAAAAGCTGATGCTTTTGTTGGATGAGGTATAACTGCAACCTCCAACAACACAGAATTGTGGCATTTCGGGGGAAAAAGAAGTAATATCGTGGATGATTTTGGCAGCTCAAGTATACAACTTTACACACTAAAAGTATTGTTGTGAGTGAGGTATACAAACAGTGACGTCACAGGGTCACCTGATGTCTTCGGAATGTTTCAGGAATGTCTGAAATAGGTTTCAAAAAAAGCTGACTTTTCTTCCCATTTTTCATATATTAAACATCCGAAATTGGTAAAGTTAATTACAGCAATGTAATTGGAGTGAGTTAAAGATTACATACATGCAAAATGGTGGGATTTCATCTTCATCAAAAAGTCTCCATAGTTGGTCTTTAATCTACGCTTGCAGCTGTGTTGTTGAAGTAACCAGGGACCAGGACGGTTGGCTCAATCTATGTTTCTCGTATGAACACAGTTTCAACATAGGTGACGTCGGCATGCCTTAATTCCTCTCAGGATTGACATTGTTATTTTGTATGTACTCTCGGTGGACATCGTCGGACTTAACGGGGTTTGATGTGTCTGTAGAGTGACGAATAGCTGTCTTGGCTAATAAGGGAGCAATCAAATTCACAAAGAAGCACTTACAAACATTCACATTATTTATCGAGAACGGCTGTCGTTCTGTGTAGAAGAGAACGCGTAATATAGAACGCTTTATAGGGGATCTTTTAATAAAAAATGACACCTAACCTCTTCGTGTAATGGTCTCTATAATTAATCATTTTTAAGGTCTGAACCCAATGAAATACGTTGGTAACAAATAACAGAAAACAACATTTCCTCAATCACGTATAGATTCTCATCGTGCCCGTCTGTTCGCGAATGCTGCGAAGTGTGGACTGAAACTGAGGTCTGACGTACAAGGTGACGGGAACTGTTATTTCCGGGCACTTGCGGATCAGCTGGCAAGAATCGGTCTCCTTGAATGTGTGAACACCACAAGTCATGAAGTGCTCCGAGCAGAGATATGTGATTATATGCAACACAACGTGAGTACCCCTTTAACATTCGTTGCTCGTAACGAGTTTGAGGCAAGTCGGGGCCGGTCGGATTTGTGTGAGTCGTGCCGTAAGCTAGACGATCACCTGATTCCAACATGCCCCTCATTGGTTATGGAGGTCCAGTTTTGTTGCAGTTGGGTCGGGTCAGTGACAGGCGTATACTAGCACGAGACGACTGAACGAATGCGCGACGACCTAAGATTCTGTAACGAATATTAAACATTTTTAGCACTATCGATTCCCTTTATAACGGGACAAAATTTTTGCCAGTGAGTGGCGTCGCAAACAAACATTGCTGCAAACATTTGAAAATCCGCCCTTAATTGGTAAGGACAAAAGGATTTTTACTACCTCGGGCATTCAACAAGAATCTTGCGGTATTCGCAGGAAATTTGATCTTCTCCTTGGTAGTGCCCGCTCCGTTCATTTCTAATCCGACAGAAGAACCTCGATTCGGACGTTTGGATGCCGAAATATGAAATGCATGGACCATTTAGTATGAAATTGCAACGTTAAACGAAAATATTAATAATAATTAAAGCATTTTTCATAAAAACTGGTTATCCGGGTTACAAGCTATTCGTAGGAGCCAACTTCCTCCCCATCTACTCTTTCGCTTATGTCGCGTCAGTTTCCATTTGGACGGTACCATTACCTTTTGTCGTTGATAATATACATTCTTCTTCATTGAAAGCCAAAATACAAAGCTATTGAGGAGATTAAAATGATTGTTAACTAGACTTCTCTGGTAAATTACTACGTAGGAATGATTTTGGTAGTATTGGTTATGTTTTAAGTGCAATAAACTAAGAAAGAGCTTAACTATAAACAGCTTCCCCCTGTCAATTAATCAACGTCGAACATGCCAAAAAATGTTACGTCATATCGCTCAGAACTTATCTCCGTTAACGGCAATAGTGCAACCCACGGACAACTGTTTGTGTGTATACACCGTAGATATAAAATTGATAGTTCTTTGGTATACACAAACCAGACCAAACTGTACCACGGATTACCTCCTACCGCACTTTGCGAAGTATATCTTAAATGGCGACAGCTTCTCTTACACATTTTTGTGTTGGTGAGCATGCAGAAGCGGTGGACGTAGCGGGAATTTGGGCACCGTGCAAAATAAAAAAGTAAATGAATTGGAAAACGGCAACAGAAGTTTCTATGTCTCTTTCGATGTATGGATTCAAACATGGAATGTTTCGGTCCCTTCAACCAAGATAGGAAGAAACGGTTACCGAGGTAGGCAACTCAGGAGGCTTATAAAAATAACGTTAGAGTTGGACATGTTATTGACATGTTTTGAATTGATATATGCCTAGGCCAACCTAAGGTTGAAGTAACAACACTGTCAACAGTGATGGTAGGTCTTGATATTTAATTGGAAAATAAGCGTATATTTCTCTGCTTTACTCAATGTTGTAGCGCCCGCGGTCCTGTTACTTGTGTAACTAGGACTACATGTTGAAAATATCTGGACCCTTAGCCTAAAAAGCATAGAATACGGCACAAAAGTATTCGGGATAAGATAGGCCCAGTCCCTGAAATGTCTTCAACGTGCAACGTCGCTTTGATAATTTGTTCACTGCATCCAGATTTATAAGTGAATGCTTAAATCGATACTGGGATTATGTGAAAGTTAGCCTACAACAATGTTTTTGTTTAAATTGTAGGCTTTACATTTTACACAATGTTCTGCATATGTGCATATATAGTACGGAATATTTGCAAAATACAGGGCCATACACTGAAAGTGTGAAAAGATTACTGTGCACATCTTGATGTGTGGATGCACAGTAAATGTAATAAGTAATTACAAATACCAGAAATTAATAAAAATTAATTGTTGAATTGTTCTTTTTGCTTTAGCTACATTGCCCATCCTGAGCGAATAGGCTACTATACTTATTAAACTATCCTAGAGATGAATGAGTTTGAATGGAAGTCAGCTTCATAAAGAGTGAGAGAGGTATTTAAATTGTTCATTCCATTAAGAAAGGTACCATTGTGAGACATGTACATTTTAGCCCCAAAATCTATGAAGCCCTTTTCAATGTGCATTTCTAATAGTAACGTGTGTAAATACCTTCTATGGGGAAAATAGGTGAATTATATCACCAGAACACCTAATTTCATGAAATGTGTATGTTTTACATGTAAAAGGTTCATCATGTTTACATTGCAATAAGTTACCATATCGCTCGTTTTTAACTATTTTATTTTTCTATAAAAATAAGCTAATCAGTTTCTTCTCTACAAGCACAATTCGATTTATTAATCAATAGCTTAATCTATTGTTCTGCTTGAAAAAGATGTTTCGTATGTTCCACGTGTTACAGGGACACCAAAGTTGTATTCTCAAATTATTTCAAATTCCGAAAGAAGTTGGCAAAAACTATGAATGATTGTTGATATCCTCGCTCCAAAATAAACTTGTGATGGAATTGGCATCTCATTAAATCTAATAAATATTGACAATGTATCCAGAAGTGCATAAATATTTAATGGGACACCAAAGTGGTCTGTCAATATTAGAATGATTTTGTACTTTTTATTTGACTTACAACCTTTGTTACTTTTTAATCCTATAAAATGCTGCACAAGTCTAAAACAATTGGTACATGTGAATATGATTACAACTCTTGTCAATGATTCACTAAATGCAATAGGTTTCCTGTGTAAATAATTTTGTGGGACAACGACGTTTACATGTGGAACGTCTTTTCAATCGCCCGATCTTGTTGGGGTAAACATAAAGTAATTGTTATCAAAGTATTAGTTTAATAGTAAAAATGCGTCTGGTATCAATCACTTTAATTTACAACTGAGCAAGTCAGCAATTTATAAAGGTGGACAATACATTATTATTTATTACAGATTAAAATATCCCGCAAAAAAGTACCTTTTTTTCAAATTGTTATCAAATATCAGATATTATTTTTGTCATGGTTAATGCTTGGGGTTTTATTTAGTACAGATTGATATTGGAAACACAATAATAACATTAAACGTATCATGTTCATCATAGTAGCATGACGAATGCCTCATGAGAGCTTTGCCCAGTTTGAGTCCTGTCCTAGGCTAGTATATTGTGTGCGAATGCTAAGTGAAATAAAATCAGCTGCTAATAAGTCTGGGGTGAAGTTGCACGATGCAGAGTGAATGGTTTCTGCATGTAGTCATTAGAATAATTTAGCTAGTGATTTAGCAGAAAGATTGTTGTGTTCAATGATAACTGGATGTACAATTCTGGTAATTAAAGGAGCTGGAGAATGAATGTCTTATCTTATTCTATTATTAATCTCTAAATGTATTTTTTTGCAAAACAGCTGGGCTATTTTTAAACTGCATTTTTGTTGTCCCAATTTATTAACTACTCTAGTTTCTGGAATTAACTTAAAAATTAATTCAGGCAGTAGCTCCCAGCAAGGAATTGCTGTTATGCACCTATCAATTGTATGACAACTATAACCCTGGATATGTGCTTAAATGTCCAAAATTAAGGGGTACATTCATAATGCTTGCGCACCTCTGCACCTTTAACCGTGCAACTCTAACGCACCATTCCATAGGGTCATTCAGTTTGTCTAGGTATAGATGAAAAATGTTGTTAGGTGCATTGCACTATTTCACTGAAAGACAGATAACATGTAATTGTTCATGGTCAAAAACTTCAATCAATTCTGCAAACTGCTCACAGAAAGTATCTAAAGCTGGTTGAGTGTAATAGCTGATTATCTGATATTTTCGGTCTTAAATTATACATTTGTCTTGAATTGTGTCCAATTAATTGTACTACATAATGTTTTGTAATCATATTTAGAAGAAAGGTATAAGCATGCACATTGGTGGTAATTGAGCACACTATACACAGTATGCATGTAACATTGGCATTAACTGCTTCTCGCCCTCTGCTTGGAAGACCTTTTAATGCTTGTCCAGCATTTTCAAGAAACAATTGAATTTTCCAAAAAGTAGTTGCCAGACACAGCTGGAGATTTATGTGTACACCCTTGTAGTATGTACATTGCAGTTACAGTACCTAGACGTGACTACTGTGGCACCTTGTGTTGTAACCCCCCCCCCCCCCCCTCTAACCTTCAGGAGCATTCAGGGGAATTAGATGTGGTAGGCCAGAATTGATTATCTCTAGAGCGATGTTGGTGTCATACCTGACTAAAGGATTTCCCCCACCTTATTCCCCCAACGACTAGCTTGGGTGGTGGAAAGGCACATAGCTACAAAATTATCTGTAGGTATAGTACATATTTTGTTTCCTCTGGTGTGATGTGGTTGATAATGACAATTGATCTTTTTTTTCCCATAAAGCAGTATATGTATGGTCCACTTGACGACTAATAGTACACATTGCTAATGGCAATGAACTCGGAAACGTAATCTTCTTCCTCTAATAGCAATAAATGGTGCTCTTTCGATTACAATAGTGAATGAAATATATTCCTGTTTTCGTACTTTTCAGCCTACTTTGAAAATCGCATCATTGCGTTTTGAAAAAGATGATGCAGAGTCTGTTAAGAAAGGTGTTGAAATGAAAGAAAGGAGGTAGATCCTATTCGGTCAAAGGTGTTGGTTGTAGTAGATGGTGAAGACATTTTGATGGATGCATCAGAGATTAAAGATCCTCAACAATGTGAGCCCCCATCAAAAAAGACAAAGGTACAGTACCATATCAAAGTAAATATATATTCACCTTCTCACCAACTACCTGTGGGCTCTTCCGTAGGCGATAAGAACCAGAAATCATCTTTGTCATTTCTTAAAATGCTCTGGTCCAAGCAACGTCACCTGGCTTCAGTTTAGCAATATGGCAATTGGTGCTTTCATGGTATATTGTCCTATTCAGATATATAAATAAATTGTGCATATAGTACAACTGAAAAACACTAGTAACACCATAGAATGAAACCCCCTACTTCAATTACTGTATGGCCTGCAAATTGGCTGTTAAGTCTTTTAGCCATTGTATGTTGTTGATTGAATTGACCTTACTTCAAACTAGGTCACATTCAAAACACAACCCCCCCCCCTGCCTAATGACTTATTAAATTACTCCTTGATAACCCAATTCTACTTCTAAGTTCATACAGTATTACAATATTTTTGTATTATATGAATATTACTAACTGTTGCGTTTTTTCCGCACTGTAGCTATGTGTAGCTTGATAATTAATAAACCCTTATAACTAAAGCTATTAGACAAAATCACCGGACCATGTAACATGTGAACCAGTACTAAACAGTATTCAAGATACTGAAAACTCATATCTAGTATTTAAGGGGTTTTGTTTGCAAATATAGCATTTTTTTATAACCAATTGTTGCTGGTCACTTCTGACATAAGGGGCATGGCTACAAAGGTTCAAGAGAGGAAACTGTCACTTGCTGGGTGGTACCAAAAGACATTGAAAGATCATTGGTGCGTTCTGTTGCAGTAGCTAACGAAGGAGGGGAATGGGGTAGTGCATGGTAGAGTCTCTCATAGAATTTTGGAGATAACATGGAAATGGCTACAGGAATGTGCTGCTTGCCTGTTCATAATTTGATATTCAGGAAGATTTGGTGTCAAAAGGTGACATCTTTCAGTTTGCCACTGTTGTTAGTTTGCTTGATAAACTCCGAGTCAATATCAGTGTTTTTCAATGAAAGTTTTTTTTACAAGACTTGTAACACATTTTTATTTCAGACAGTATACAGTAGGCTAATATGAAGCTACATGCAGGAATTTTTCTAACAATTGGTATTGACAGTACAGTATATAGTATAGAATATATACAAAGGAAACAAGAGAAGGGGGTTATTTTTAAGGTCTTCATGGCCAAATCATAAAAGCAAAAAAGAAGTGACAAAGATGGCATAAAGTACTGTACCTTAGGTTAAAACCATGAAAGATGCAAATGTATTTTTATCTGAAACTGTCATTTGATACTTATAATACAGTGCACTAATGGGACTGCTTTGTTATGTCACATATACATCTTCTTCAAATTGATTTTCCTTTTTAACTGTAGGTATCAAAGGTGGCCATAAGGAAGAAGTCATCAGGGCCCAAGTCCTCAGCTATTAGCACAGCAAGTGGACAAAGCACCTCAGCAGAACCAGAGCAGCAGCTAGAAATATTATTTCCAGTGCTGCTAATTTTCAGTCCTGGTGACCTCACTTTCATGGCTTTGTTACATGTAACTGCAATTTGCAAAGTGTGTGTCGTTGGGGTGATCAGGTTAGAGATTTTATTGTGGATTCGGAATTCCTGCTCAGTAGCACGGCTTTATGTTAAACCTAAAGTTAAATTAACTGCCTCGTTTTCTAAACGAGGAAAAAAATGTTCGGCATGGTTTGGAGGCTACCACAAAGATTTCTCTCGCTCATGGTGATAATTATAACTATAAAAGATTTTTAGGGCAGTGCCGAATTGGTAGCTATATTTGTCATCATGTTACACAGACTCTGCGTGGAAATGCCTTCAGACATGTATTTGATTTTGTTATTCACTATGTTGACTTTTCAATATTTGGATGACAGACATAAATAACTACAGTGTATTGTATACAATAACTGATATAATATTTTTCAAAGAATGGGATGTATTTCACAATACTTTGGATCCAACATCTTATTTCACTTTTGTTCATTCGATTAGATTTAAAGCTGAATCTAGACGTACTGTTGAAGCAATTCAGAAGGCAATATGCAACAAAGGGGTTAGGGAAGCTTACAGGCAACTTGCTCAACAATATGCAGCATCTGTAAATTCATTCGCTTTACATAAATAGTAAAGCAAAATACATCAATAAGGGTTTTTATTAGGGCCATTCAATATCAAATTACCAGATTTTGGAGTATGTTGTGTTTGGACCTCTTCTAAAAATTCTACAAAAGGTACAACGAGCTGTAGTGTACATACACGATACACATGTATATCCGAATGTGCTATTTTTACAGTTTTTGATTATTTTTATCATAGAATATTATTGTGTGAATGTCCTCATTTTGGCGGACTCAAATGATCGTTATTTGGAAAGCCACTTGAAAGCGACTCTGCCTCCCTCTGCCACTTGTTGCCTGGTGGCACCAGTAGATACTGTTTGGCATACATAAAAAACTTTAGTAAAACTTTTACTTAAACTATTAATGCAGTGATCATGCACTGTGGAAGCAATGATGTAGGAAGAATGTGCAATGCACTGGAGGCTCGTCAAAACATAGAATCTCTTGGTCAGTGTGCAAGAATTTGCTTTCATATCCCTATTTATATAATATCTGTTATGCTTCAAGTAGGCAATAGGCCCTTAATGATGAATTGCGCTATACCTCATATATTGCAATCCTGTTTGATAATACTTTTGGATGTGACATTTATTTTCTTAAAATCACAGACTATTATCCATATGTTTTGCACTGGAGGGGATTCACTTAAATTGGCAGGGGAAAACGCTTCTGGCAGCCATTTTACATTGGGTTCTGCTTTGCAGACCATATCGTGGTACTGTTCTCCCAATATCGGACATAGGCTTTGAGAGTCCAGCCCAAAATCAGTGTCTTTGTTTACTGATTTATTATTGTAATTGTTAGTGTTTATAATTACTTGCCGAGGTATTTAAGTGTCATGCCTCGTCTCACAGGATATCTGAAGTTGCTTGAACCTGAAACTTGTTATATATGTAGCACTTGGTGATTAGATGTTGTAGTCAACAGACTTCAAAGTCTGAATATATTGTAAACATCGAGTCTCATGAAGTGAAAGTTTGTGTAACTCAAAATTTGTTATTTGGTAAATAATACATCTTTATTGCTTTTCATGAAGGTCAACGTTCACTTAACAACATTTAGAGATAAAGTCTTAATATAGCTGATCACCGAAGAACTGATAGTTGGTTAAACTTAAACCTTGGGCACGTTTCTGGTCAGCATCGCAGGAAATTGGAAAATTATTATATCCTAAGCTGTTGTTATCATTTAGTTATTGGTCTTCTTCGTTCCATTTTGTCTCAATGTACATGCAACAAGTAGTTTTATGTTCAGTAGTCTCTGCTTTGTATGTTAAATTATTTTCTATTTAATATTAAGCATAACAATTGTTTAAGTTTTACTTTGATGTTGTGTTCTTTCTGCGTTGATGTTTATGTTTGTTGTCCAGCAAAAAAAAACTACCTATTTCATGCCTACAATTAGAGTGTAAGCTTGGCTCAAACGATCCTATTATGATCATCATTTTTATCCAATCATCCTTTCGTTGATTATGACATCATTCCAATGACTCAATTTCACCATACTTGTAATGAAATATGTCAAATAAATATGTAGAAAAATCAGCAATGGATTTTACCCTAAAATAATACATCTTTCTTAGTCGGTGGTTTATTTGGGATTTTTTTGGGCAGGTGAATGAACAGCTTGGGGAGGGGTATTTTTACTTTTCCGTTATTCCAAATATATTTAATGTTGTCCTAGAAACTTGTAGAAGTCAAATGCAAATGCACATCCGGTCTTTGGGGGAGAAATAGTGTCAAAGGGAAATTCAGTGGAGCTGTGACTGGAAATTTGTCACGGGGGGGGGGGGGGGGGATGCCGGGCTCTGACTAGTGTGTAATGACCGGAAATATTTCATTAGTTGCGTTTACTTTCAGATAGGTGGGGGGCAATGTTGGGACACAGGCAATATATTAAAACGCACAAAAACAAAGAATATCACAACAAAAAATTACATTGGTGAGTTCTTTTTATTTTCCATCACAGTGAACAGCACAAATGAGCAAGGTATAAGGGTTTTCAGCATAACTTACTTCCCGAAGTGCTTTTAACTCTGTTTTCCTTGTATTTTTCGCCTTTTGAAACCTTAGCGGGCTGGGCCTTCAAGCTTCATGTGGGTAGTTTTCCTTTCAGAACTGAGTTATAGCATTGGTCTGTTCAGCAGCCTTCAGTGGGTCATGAATTATGCTCTCCCATCTTTATGTTAGGGGCACAACCTTTTCTGTGGGGTGGGGCACATTTTGCCAAGCCACATCAGACCAATGCTATAACTCATTATGTTCTGAAAGGAAAATTACCCACATGAAGCTCGATATTGTTACAAGGCCCAGCCCGCTAGGGTTCCAAAAGGCGAATAATACAAGGAAGACAAAGTAAAAAGCACTTTGAAAGGTCACAGATGGCATCATTTAAATATTTTGTAGCATTTTGCAAAACTGTTATTTTAAGAGCATATAGGTTCCTACTTGATAGGCCACTAATGTACAGTAAATACATAACATTGCAAAGCAAATCATTTTAAGTTGATTTTATGAGATTTTGGAAAATCTAAGTTCAGCAATGACACCTACAAAAAATTCATACGATAGGTTCACAGTTTTACAATTTCACTTGCAGCATTTTTACATCAGTATACTGTACTTTTGACCTTTTTTTAAAGGTTTTATGTATAGATTATTTGAAAGAAAAATGTCTACCATCTCTAAGCTGAGCAATCTATTCCATTGCATTCTAACAGCCCCCACCCCCACCTTCCTCACCAATGCTTCATTAAGGACATGTGGCAACACACTATTTCACCCAAATTCACGGTGGAGACAATGGCATGAATTAACCATATTGTTCTTGGAAAACTTAAAAAATCAGGGCAAAATGTTTAGCTTGGCATGACCATAACCCAAAGCAACTCATAAAATAATTTAAAATGTAGTTCCATTGCAGAAAGGTCATTCTATGTCAAATAACGGATGCCTGTTGCTGCACCCTCTCCAAAAATTCAAAATGTATAGTATGCTTAGAACACCATGAAATGTGCACATCCTGAAAGATGTTAAACTTCAACATACCCCAAAATGTGGTGATTTGATATTGGATGACCCAGTTAATAACACACCATCATATCGTTAGCATGGTTTTTAAATGAATTCTACTAACCTCAGATGACCTTTGCCTTCTAAACACATCAGCAAACGAGATCGGGTACTTTCTGTTAAAAACAAGAGCCCAACGGCACTGTGGTTCCTTGCGTAGGGGTATATGACAATACATATAATATTATTAGAGCAAGATTGGGCTCAACTAGTCCAAGTAATTGTGGTCCTACACGTACACATAAAGTAACCAACACTATAGCCAAAACTTTTTTGATCACAAATTGTGATCGGAGTTTTGATCGGAAGGCACTTTTGAGATCTGAATATGGCGTCGAAAATGTAAGAAATATGAGGTCACCTACAAGCGGGTCGATAGATATGGTAACATTGGTGACCTCAGATCAAATGACGTATCAGTTTGAAAATGCTCCACCAGCCCATTCACAACTTGTCCCGAAATATCAATCGTGTCAGACCCTGGCACTGGGAGTTAATTGCATTAAATGTCTAAATATTAACTTTGAACTTGTATAACTTCACACACAAAGGTCAACTGGGGTCTACCATTGCCTTTTTTGATCGGTGAGATGTGTATATAGCATCAAAACTATAAAAATTAAAACATTTTTACTTAGCCCATTTTCACCCCAAAATACTTTTTTTTAACTTTAATTGACCGTTGGTGACCTCGGATCACATGACCGTTAAGTTTGAAAATATTTCCCTATCCTAATTCCAACTTGTTCCAAAATAACAACCGTGTCACACCTTGGCACTTGGAGTTATTGCATTAAATGTCTGAAAATTAACTTTGACCTAGTATAACTTCACAAATTTTTTACATGAAAACCTTGAACTCTGAAATCAACATTACATGGCTACCTGTACAATGTTGATGCTGGAAAAGGAATTGGCATAATGACATACCTTCAATGTGAAAAGGCATGTACTATACACTAAACACAATAATAGTTTTCAGCTATTGACTGCAATAAAGCATGTGGCAAAGCTTCACACCAAATTATATAGTATGTGCTGCTTTCACACTCTCACAAATGAATGTCACTTAATATTGCAAATCACATTAAAATGTCCTAGATTACACTTTATTTAGGCTTGCTGATATTTGTACATTTCAATAAACCTTCTGTATAATAAAAAAAAAACTGTAATGGCTTGAGGGGGGTGGGGGTGATTACTTCACTTTACATACTAGCGATTTTGTCAAATATAGTAACACTCTTACTACTAAGTGAAACCTATATAGTACATTTATATATCAATATTGAGTGTGTATTAATGTGTTCCCCATATAGTATACTAATAAATTGGCTATAGGCCACTAGTGTAGTCTTAAGTATTATAAAATAAGATTCAGCCACTAACAGTAATAGTAAAACGGAATGTGGCAAAGCTTCACACCACACAATATGGTGTGTGCTGCCTTCACACTCTCACTTTTACCAGTTAAATGACATTCCCATGCCAACTACATCACATGAACTACTGCGCATTGGCCTTTCTTGGGAAACACCTACTGATATTTGTACCATTTAATAAACATACTGTACAATATCCTTTAACTGAACTGGGTTTGGGAAGGAGGAGGGGATCGGAGGTTGTGATGGTTGGTTGATCACTTTACTGTACATACTAAAGGTTTCTGGAAATACAGTAACACTCTTTCTACTAAGTGAAACCTATGTAGTGCATTTATATATCAATATTTGAGTAATGAATGTGTTCCTCATATAGTCTACTGATCAATTGGCTATAGGCCACTAGTGTAGTGTTAAGTATTCTAAAATAAGTTTCAGCCACTAACAGCAATTAAACAGTATGTGTCAAACCTTCACACCACACAAGATGGTGTATGCTGTCTTCAAACCCGCACTTATTCCAGTCACCTTAGGCAAACCACATGAGGGTTTTATAATATACTATTTTTGGATAGGCCTGCCGACACTCGCATTATCCAATGACCCTACATAAACCTATTCTTAGGGTTTATAAATTAAGAGGGAATTAGGGTTTTGGTGGTGGACTCCTGACAAATATGTGACCAAATAAAATTAAATCCAAGGATCCTCACACCACACCAGATGGTATATGCTGTCTTAATAAAATGGGTCATATGCAAATAAACATAATAATAAGGAATCAAGAATTTAAAATGGTGGTTTTCATAAAATGTCACCAATTGGTGAGCTTTCCTCCACTTCATAAACCCATCCATAAGTTTATCCTCCTTATATATATATTTTTTAATATAACAAATACACTTTGTGTTTGAAGATGTGTCATCACCTGTTCTTTCGTTTGGCACTGTTTCTGTGCTGACAGTTGTATCTTTCCCATCACTTTGTTGGCTTTCCGAGCACTCGCTACTACTGGAAAATGTAGGAAATAGAGGGGAAGGACATTGATCATCCAAGTTGGTCTCTGCCATCCATGACAGAAACTTTCTGTCACAGCCTACTTCTTCAGAAGCGCAGGGTCTACTTTTCATTGTCTTCAATCGCCTTGCTTTGCTCCTTCTTTTTATTTTCTCCTTCCCTATTTTTCGGGCCATCGCATTTCTACAAGAAAAACAAGCAATAAATGAACAGTGGGTTCAGATAATAGTTTGTGACTTGACTTTTGCATTCAAAGTTGTCTGGTATTATATGAGCCAATTCATTTTGGTTGGTAGAGTTTGGGGTGTAATGATTTGCCTATTGTGGTCACCTATCAAAACTGTATTGGTCCCAAATATGCCAGATATTTAAATATGGTCACCTTTGGCCAAGTAACCTCAATTGGGCATTCAGTCACCATGAGTGTTCATTGAGAATGTTTGAGAACAATTTGGTAAGTACTGTAAAGAACTCTAGATAAGTTTAAGTAACTTATACAGAAATTTATTGAGTTGTAGCAAATTATTACAATTTATTTGTTATTCTTTTTTTGTGGGGTTATTATTCAATGTGCTCGGGAGACAATGCTACAATTAATGGAAAGAAGTGTACTAATAAATGTATAAGATGTGCGGGGCGGGTGATTAGTGAAGTACAGGAGGAGGTGAACGTAACGACCTGGCTCCCTTTGGACTGACAGTAATCCCCATCCATGTCCAGATTATGTAGCAAGTAATTCCATGCAGTGGTAGGTTAAGTCAGCCTTCTATGACCCTGCTATCCTTTATCTTTCGTTCCTCGGGCTAATAAAACTCATAATATTAAATTGCTTTTTCTGTACAGCCTACTGCGATTGTGGTGTCTTGTTTTTCTCCAAGTTGTTGTTATCAAGCTATTTTCACTTTTAAATAGTTTTTGAAAAATTCTAGTAATTTTTTGTTGTGTTTGTATACTTATTTGTTACTGTCCTGTGTAATTTACTTTAATATCATGATACGTTATGTCTTTTGCTGCAGGTTAAAAATATATATTCTTGTGAACGAAGACAATTTATCTCCTATGCCTAGCCTTGGCTGAATACATGCCACAACTTCGCACAAGGATGGTGTTTTGATTTTCTTGTTTCAAACACCGAGGCAAGGGCACCCAATTTCAAGCGAATAGTTGCTTTGCTTGGCTCCATCTTGGTAGACTAGGCCTTGTTCTAGTACTCTACTAGTAGTAGTTAGACTTAAGTACTAGGCTAGGCCTGGCAGTAGTAAGTAGTACTACTATTACTAAGCCAAATATACATCATAATTTAAAGAACAAGTTGGGCATAGACTTTAGTACTTACTTCAAAAAGTTCATCTTTAGTACATCAAAGGCTTTCAGAAGATAATTAGCTGTTTATATCATCTAAGACTCTCGTACGTATTGTCAAAAACCTTACATAACCGACAACGTACATGTCAATAGGGCCACCTTTATACCATAGAAACTCTCAAACTATTCAGCGTAAGGTTAAGTTTTCCTAGCATTGCACTAAATTAGGCCTATCACTAGTTGTATTACGGTTATGTTTAGCCTAAGTTCGGCAAACCTTGGATGTGAAACACGCCAATGTTTCATAGCCTAGTACTCACTTTTTCAATCAAATCAATCTCTTCTGTAGCCTTCTTCTACTTGAACAATGAGCCGAGACAAAAAATGAGGGAATTTTAAGGCCAGTTTGAACTCGCTACAGAACGAAATCTTCAGACCTGAGCATTTTTTTCACAGCGCCTTAATGTGTAGATTCACGATCACGATCGCCGGGGTCTCACTAGTTCCGCCCGAACTGCGCGGGCTTTTCTCCTGGGGAGGATGTACGCCCAGGGATCGGCACGATTTGAAAGTTCATATCGGAATTAAACTTCTCAAAATTATCTATTGCGATGACTATTGCAACAAATTGGAAATTCAACCACTAATTAGGGTATAAATAATCCAGCTAAGAATCTTACAACATTAAAACAATCATCAAACGTAAAAATTATATCTTATATGCGTTCATAGCTCAGGTAAATCAGGCTACTTGAGAGGAAAATAGTTACGTAATATACAAGCTAGTAGGATTGGTTCAGGTGTCGGAAATGTCTTTCTTGTATGAAAGAGCTTAAAAAGACAAACAGAATAGTGAAGAAACTACCATGATAGCATTCTCTGTTAAGGAGATAGCACACTTTGAAGATTTCAAAATTTCTTTGCAAATGACTGATATAGAAAGAATAACTGTGAGGGTGTGAGGTCACATCCTCACTTCCTTAACATGTGTCAATATTTTTCATTAAAAATAATTGCATTTTTTCACAAATCTAAAAAAATATCATCAAACATTCTTCAGATGCTAATTCTCAAATACTTCCCTTGACACAAATGAGATCTCCTGACGTATCTTTTGGTTGTAAGTCATAAAATATTACATAATATTTTAATAAAATAACAAAGACTTTTTAGGACTGTGAGGATATGACGTCACAGCTAGTATGATTTCAGCAGTTTCTACACAATCAGATAGAACTTTAAACTTGAATATCTCCTAAACAAGATATTTGAATAATGTCTTCACTATAGGGTTTCTTTTATTGTCCTCTTTCATATCAGATAAAAATTTGTGACACCTGAACTAACCTTGAATAGTGCAACAACGGCCAGTGTCCACCAGTGCACGCCCGTGCTACTAAATGGCTGATTTTCACATGACCGCGCTCACGCGATCCAAACAGAAAGACGTAGTTGGATTAGTGCAGTGTACGGTAAACTTTAAATTAAAATGAGAACAAACTGAACAAGTTATCTAAGGATGTGATTTGTACTTCATTCCTCTCAGCCAATTCCAGAAATGGAACATTATGTCTCTTCGGAGTATATATCCAACATGCGACAAAACCACCAGTGGGCTGGAGAACCGGAAATTGTCGCCACCAAGAAAAAATATGGAGTGAATATGAAAGTAGTCACAAGTGCAGCATGTAGTACAGCGAACGAATTTTACAAGCATGACTTCCAAGAGGAGAACGCTACCGAGACGTTGTACTTGGGACATATCCATGAGAAACACTATGTCAGCCTCGGTAGGTAGAACACTGTTTATGTCACCAAATCAAGTTGTTTTTCACTTTGAGGGAGAAGGCGTTCACTCGCTGTAGGACATTTCAGACCAGCAAGACAGTTCTGGTTACAGCTGGCAATGTGTTCAGTACTGTAATTTTGTGTGCGTGTGTGTGCGTGTGTGCGATGCTTACCGACTTTACTTTATTAGGCTGAGCGTCATTTTGCTGAGAAATCAGATAAAAATATGTTTCTCGCTTTGATTGAGCTAGGGCAAATTGCTCTTAGTGTATTCACACACGTCACGAGTATGCCACTAGACCAGACTGACAGAGGGAAGGGAATAATGTTTTGCTCAAGATCGGTACAAACGTCAGTAAGTCTGCTACCTTCAATTGCTCGACATATCATTCAGTTTTCGAATCATTGGAGGAATCTACGTAGTCAGGACGGGTATGTTTGTATGAATATATCAAACCTGGCACATCGCCGGATTGGTATGTCTGACCACAATATTGGCAGTCGAGGGATCACTAAGCCTTTTGGATTTATGGTTGAGGTACCACCGTTGGCTTTGACAAGGTGCCTAGTAGTAGCTCTATGTTCAACTGCTATAATGAATCCTCGTTTCATCAGTAGAATGAATTAGAGCATATATCTTCATTGCTACATTCAAGCGCATGACAAAATACAGACCGAGTGACAATGGCTGATATAAAGACTTCAGAGGAGCTTCGGTATACGCTCCGCGTGGTAAGTCGCTTATCCAGCTCTATATGCATTTGAACCTACATGAAATATTTTGTTTTGCATCACCGACTGGGAGAGGTACTCGCTCATCTCTTTGGATTCTCTGAACGAAGCCTGGCCTCTCTTGTGCACATTCAGCACTGCAATTTTATAATAAATTAGCACTACCTATCCCTCAAACGAGTAGGTATATGCTCATAACCCTTATCATAATGACGATAACTCTTCCACTTTTCAGAACCAGATGACGATCAAGACCTCACTAAAGACCGTGGAGCTCCCTCACCAGCAATGTCTTCGGCAGGTGGGAATTGCCAGTTGATTGTTTGTTTGTTTATTAGGTAACAGTCATGCAGTTGAGGGTTACTGCTGCAGACTCTAGACTCAGAATTCCCCCCCCCCCCCCCCTTATACGTTGTACACTTGAACCCAAATATGGTGAGGATACAGGGTCATATTTCAATACAATTGATTGCAAAAAAATGTGATATTCTAATACAACTGATGGACATAATGTTCACAGTGCGTGTACAGGTTTGCAACTCGATTGTAGAAGAAAATGCACACGACATCCTGGTAAGTGTGTATAGTCAATTTGTCTCTCCAAATATACGGCGTGGAGCCAGTGATTGGAGGAGGTATGACACCGCTAACTAAAATGGCCCCGAGAGCCCTTTGAAGGTCGGAAAAAGCAGGGGAAGAGACTGTATTTCCACTGTAGATCTCCAATGGCCTATATCATTCAGCATTTACATCAATTGCACAGTACAAAACAGCACTGAAAAGAAAACACTGACATCTAAGCATGCTCATCCATTACTGCGTATGCCCCCACTGAGTCCATCCGGAATTAATATTTTGATGTAAAAATAGCTCCCGGTCGATACTCTACTGAAATGGCTGACATCGTTTTGATATAATTATGCGAAAAACAAGCAATATTTTCCATGATTACGATCCTAAATCTGAGAAGCACGTGTCAGAAAACTTACCCATCCAAACACTCTGTTGCATAGGCAGAACAAAAGCCTACATAGAAGAATTCCTAGGTTCCAGGACAAGGCAGCTAGTAGGCATTAATCAAGGGTATTGTTCACAGCAGTTAGGTGTTTATCTAGTTCTACATAGTCTTAATTTAATGTTATACAAACAAAGGGGAATCGGTCTCCATAAAAACCTATTTAACCTAACCCCTAAATCATTTTTTTTTAAATTTAATAAGGAAACGTTCGGGAATTGTTAGTCTGTAGGATTGATCAGTGTTTTAGGGGTTAGATTTGATAGGATTTTGTGGAGACCGACTTCCCTTTGTTTTGTACAAATTTAAAACCCGTCCGTAATATTGAAGTACTTTATTTAATCAATGTAACCATATATGTAATCACATATGTAACCAATTTAACCATTACTTCTAGTTTCCTTAATATTCGGCTCGTATCCCGTAACGTTAACAATTCCTAAACGTTTACTATCAAACCTATCAAACTTAACCACTAAAACACTGATCCATCTCAAGTTTCCTTAATATTCGGTTCGTATCCCGTAACGTTAACATTGCCCGAACGTATATATAAGGAAACGTTCGGGATACTAAAGGTTTAGGATACTAAAGTATCATATCAAATCAAGGTTGGGCGAAATGACCAGGCTTGTTGGGCAAAATGGTAAGGTTGGGCGAAATGGCAGTTGGGCAAAATGGTTGTTGGGCGAAGTGACCTGCTTCCGTGGAGAACACTGGCTAACGGTTACCCCCTCCCCTGTGAGAAAAGTTTTGTGTGAATAAGTGTCCTTACATGCTATCTGGTGTTAAATTTGTCATCTTTGGAAGTAAAATTGTGTCGAGAATTTATGTTATCTAAAAATGGCTAACTGCCGAAAGGGGGTGGGGATTGGCCTGATACACCCCCTCCCACTGGCTACGTCAATGGTGTGAACTATTCTATTCTGGGGACAAAACAGAAGTCACATGACCTAAAGTAAGGAAGTTCGATTTTGTAACTATGAGTCACTGCATAGGCAGGGTAAGTCTTTCCGTCGCTAGGCCCCCAAAAGACAGCCAAAATCTAGCTGCCTGCAACCATCATTGGATTGAGTTATGACATCATAAGTAAGCACAGTTGGCCCTCTGGATAATATATACATTAACTAACTATTCACGTCCACGCTTTCGAAAAGCAAGGGCCGTAGCAACCTTAACTACGCATGAACAAGGTGAACGGGTTAACAGCATCGTGAGCTGTTAACCCGTTTTACCCGTAACCCGTATTACTTATGAGAGTATCTTTTTCGCATATACACTGGAACAATGGTAACCTCTACGATATTGCTCCAGTTCTGTATAGAGACAGGTATTGTATGTTGACTTGTGCTATACTAATGCCATCAGCTTCAACTTTAAAGTCTTAAATAAGAAAAACAGTCCAAAGTTTATTTTGCAATATTATTTGTGGACTTAAAAATGCAGTTTTCTGGGCTGAAATTCATCACTGTGTAAATGGCGTTTTAATAAATTTCGAATAAACTTAGTCAGTGTAGAACGTTAAGTGTTTCAATACCAAACATGTAGTAGGATGAAGTAGTTTTATCAACCAGACTGCAGTGCTCAGAATGCCTTTTAGCTTAAATTCGTTTCATTTTAAATGAAAGCTGTGCACATTTCTTCTATTGTGACACTAAATCAAATGGTAAAGTACATAGCGCTCCAGTTTCCGGGCTGGATTATTCTTAATTAAACCTCCTAATATTTGCAAAAAGGCAGAATTTCAGAGAAAGAAAGTTCCGTTTTCTCTCGTTGTGGGTACCTTTTCCTTAGTAAGTATCTCTCAGTGCACAAAGGTATACCATCGAATTAATACTGTATAGCTATATATATACACGTAAGGGTACAAGTAGTTTTACAAACCAGAGTGCAATGTTCATGATGATTTTTTGCTTTAATTCGTATAATGATTGACATCTGTGCACATGTCTTCTAATATAACGCTACATTAAATGAACAAGTACTGAGCGCTCCATTTTCTTAGCTGACTTTCCTTCAAAGAACTTACTTGATATGTAAAAAAAGCAACATTTTCAGAGAAAGGCAGTTCGGTTTCCTCTCGTTCTGGGTATATTTTCTTTAGCTAGTATCTCCCAGTGGGCAAAATAAAACCACGGAAACGATACTGTGTAGCTGTAGAAAAAATATAAGCACTCATTGTTATCTATTTACGTGGCTATGAAATATTAAATCTGAATTCTGCCTTAAAGACGAACGATAGTAATTTTCAGCATTGACGAAAAAATACGATTTTGTTCAAGAGTATTCTAGTTGGTTCCGTTTTACACATGAGAAAATTCAAATCAATCCGATATTGGGAAAGGCTGAACAAAATTCCTAAAGTCATTGATTTTTTAAACAAAATTTGGGCTTTTTGTGAAAGCGATATGATGATCACGTGATCTATAGTGACCTGTGACGTCATAATGATGATAAGAAAGTGAGCTCAGCGTAGTGTACTTCAGCTGTGTGCACTGAGTGTGAAAGTTTAGTTGCAACCTACTCTATATTGGACTCGACAAACAAAACATCATGTAAGTGTCACTAATATTTGCACAGTGTGAAAGTACCGTTTGCGGACCTACGTGAAGTTGGGCTAGAATATGATTCCTCCTGAAGCCCAAACCACGAGGCATGCATGTGAATAAACGCAATAGGCATTGCATGTAGTGGAAAATTGTTACAGCATAGACGAACGGTTGAAATCTTGATAAAGGTCTGGAAAACCTTGCGAACCGTCCCAACCAGGTTCGCGAGAAATCCGCGAAAATAAAAATCGGACAAAAAAAAAAAAAAAAAAACGGGACGAAAAATTTAAAAAAAACCCACAAAGGACAAAAAAAGTACATCTGTAAAAACAAGGAGTAAAATATCACAAGAAAAGTTCAGAAGCATAAGGTACATGATCAGAGAGCGTGCTCGCAATTTTAGTCACAATACCAACGAGTAATGATGTGTCCCCAACCCACTTACAATGGCTGTTTCGCAAGCTTCAGGTCATACGTGTCACACGGACACCCACGGCCCAGCGCGGGAAGGTTTCTGTAATAAATCAGCCTCGCGGGAAATATTTTGAACAATATTGCCATTCCACATTTGTTTATATTTATATTGTAAGCTGGCTAGCAAACTATTCTTTCGTATTCTTCGTATTTCTTGCGTGTGATTCGTAATTCTTTTGTATGAATTTGACTTCAGTTCAGTGTTCCCACTAAGGTGCGGGATTCCCTTCAACTGACTCAGTAACCCCGCAAAGAAAGCATTTGTCTGCAGGAAATCCCCGCATCGTTTTTTGCATTCGCGATGAGTTTATACTCAATGTACAACTTATTCACTTGACCGTTTAGAGAAAAAAACTGAAAATCAATTGTGTACGGAAAGTAGGCTAAGTTAGTAAGCTACACCTTTTAAATTTTACGATAGATCGAGCAAAACACTTTCGAAAAATTCACGCAAAACTGGCATATCGTACTAAATGCAACTAATGTCATATAAAGAAGGCTCTAGCTAGCTCATTTCCGCCAATTGGGGTCGATATCGACCCCAATTCATCTTTGAATTTAAAAAATTTATTACTCAGCCATCTTACATCCTACAACATTCATTTAGGTATTGAAATGTAGCTAAGACAATACGTTTGTGTATAAAACAAATAAAAAGGGGGTCACTGTAATTTGTTTTAGTGGGTGGGGCTCAAAGGTCAAATGTCAATCTGAAAATGACGTAATTTGGCTAACAATCGATGTTCGCTTCATAAAAATCGTGACAGAAAATAAGAGTTGAACAAACCCCCCCCCCCCCCATTATATTTGGTATAAACCCTAACATGTTTTGAACATATTCTGAGCATTTCAGGAATATATTTATAAAGAGCTCTGAGAAAAATGCAAATGACCTTGAAATTTCCTGTAATTTGACACCAAAATCGTCCAAATCCGTTCATTTTTGATAAAATTCTCGTTCCCAAACGCTTCAACCTACGAACGTGTTTTTTTTTACCCTATTATAGATATTTAGGCCGCTCACTTCTTTGTAATTGATAGTTATGACATAGCGCCCTTATATTCCTTTGTAAGTCGATAGTCGACACATTTCTAGGAGAGAAGGTGACAACTTGGAGAAGGTCATGTTGAGGGTCAACGAAAACGTGGTAGGCCAAAAGTTCGATGGGCTGACGGGATAAAAGAGATCACCGGCATGAACATCTGCGCAGCTCACCGATATGCCCAGGATAGAAGTGGTTGGAACCAGGCGCGGCGGAACGGAAAAATTATTGGGGAAGCTAATGTGTGGAGACTATCTAAGCGGAGCGCCACCATCGGTTGGCGCGGAGCGTACAAGAAAATTTTGGGGTTTTTCAAACCCCCAGATGGCCGGAAACGGCACTTTCCGAGTGTTTTATGCTGCGAATACCTAGCCCTAAAATATGGGTCTCAAGCCTGCAATTTCTCAGATTGCACGTAAAAGTCTGTAAAACATTGTAATTTGTATATTCGATGGTTTATTAAGAGAGTAGCTATTACTCGTAGTGTACTCGCAAAGATGTTTTTGAGTGTAGTAAGGGCAGTGGCGGAGCTAGAGTATTGGTCAGGGAGGGCAAGAATGGTCTGCAGGGGCGCTTTCGACACTATCTAAGCGGAGCGCCACCACAGGTTGGCGCGGAGCGTACAGAAAATTTTTGAGTAAAGATACTCCCTAGATTGCAGGAAATGACCCTTTCTGGGGCCTTGCTAATTAGCAGATAAACGGAGAATAAATAGGTGTCGTCTCCATTTTGTCGGAAAACAGAATATGACAAATGTCAATAGGTATATGAGAGCGCAATAAAATAGTCAATAATCGCGAATAAGTAAAAAATAGTGCTGAAAAGGGCGCCGCCAGCAGTCCATTTGAGTCCGTCAAGGGGGGGGGGCATCCGCCCCCTGACTGTATATATGGACGCTCCGTCACTAAGTAAGGGGATGTTGGAGAACTGGCTGAAATGAGGCAAGTCATTGGCCTAAGACGAAGTTGTGTTACGCTTACCGGTACTCACACTCACTGCTTCCACTTTTCACGGGGCGTGAAGACGCGGTTGGGGTGACAATGTGGTCTATAGCCAGGGGACTGGCCGACGGTCCCCCAGCAATTACTAAAATGATTACACCTATACGTGTGTATACGTGTGTATATGTGAGTATACGTGTGCATCGGACAGATCGACAAGTATGCATTGAAAAATGGGCAGATGCACGTTTCGGAGCCTTGGTAAATATTGGGGGGGCTTATCATGCATTTGCCCCCTCGACTTTTTTATTGGGGGGGCTGAGCCCCCCCCCAAGCCCCCCTGGTTCCGCCGCCACTGGTTGGAACGTCATCATCAATAGGGTCACAAAGGGTCAGTCATGACTCATAGGACGACGACGACGACGACTTCTTTGTAATTGATAGTTATGACATAGCGCCCTCATTTCCTTTGTAAGTCGATAGCAACGCCGTTCTTGCGCAATACTGTGTCACTGAATGTTTAGTGTGCATTTCAATGGACTTTTACGTAGTGCATATTTTCAAATAGGTCGTGGCTGCACACAGCGTCCCAAATTACGGCCCAATAGGCCCTAAAGATGTGGGACGATTGGTCAGATACCTTGATGAGGTCCAGGACCTTCTGGTCGAACCAGTTTATCAAGGTTCGGTCCTTTGAGGACCCAGAAATTGTAAGTTCAATAGCGTTTTTTGCAAAAATGGCTAGGCTAGGCCTAACGTTATGCCAACGTTAGGCTGTATTTGTAGGAAGTAAACAACATTTGTACTAACTTAAATCAGTCATAACTCTGTCAATCCTCAACAGATTTCAGAAAATAAGGTATCATCCGAAAGAGCAGCCCCAGAAGAACCTTTATCATACAATTTGAAGTCAATTTTGAAGTCCGTTGTGATTTTATTGTATTTTGGTGTTTTCCAATTAAAATTTAATTGCGACCTAATTTGCATATTATAATTTGCATATATTTGGAATTTTTTATAAAATTATCAATTCCAAATATTGTTCCCTACTGATCTACATCAACTTCCTATTAGAGAAGTTGTCCCTAGCCTTTATAGCCAGCCCTAACAAGATAAGTGCCCCCAGACCCTAATTGTTTTCCCCACCCACCGTCTGGAAGAGGGCTAGTGCATCCATTTACGAATACACCGTAATACCACATCTGGTGTGAAGCGGGGGGGGGGGGGAAGTATTTTCTAGAATTTCCAAAAATACCGAAAAAATAATATCCTACCATAGTTAAGTGTATAGCAAGTAGCCTAACCAACTCGGCTGTTACGGATCTCACGTAACTACAAAATAACAACTAATTGTATTTTGCGGAGTTGACGTTTTCTACAAGAACATGGAAATAATATTTAGCATTGAGTTAATCATGCCAAGTGGACTAAAACATGTGATTACAAGGGTAACTTTCATAAAGATGGCCATAGCAAGGGGCCTTGATATCGTGCTGTGCGTGCAAGGGCGTAGGAACCGGGGGCTGGGCCACCAGCCACCCAGTGAAAAAATGTGGAGAGGCGGAAGTATCATTCCGCCCCCCGGTTCGCAAGTCAGAAAACCCCTTTTTCATTTCCAAATGAGAGAACAAAATCTCATTTGGAGCACCAAATTGCATCTACGGCCAGGTGAAAATACAAAATTAAGGTTTACAAAATGGAGTGGGTGTTGAAGTGTACTATATTTCACCAAATTGCATCTGAGGCCACCGGAGATGCAAAAAAATCCAGGGGGACACCCCCTCCCCTTACACCCCTCCCCAGGCCGGTCATCAGTCTTCAGCCCATCCCCCCCCCCACTCAAAAGTACCTTCCTACGCCACTGCATGTGTGTATGGTATGGACTGTGCCTCGTGTTTCATGGGGTGTGCATGCGGAGGAGTCAGTTGGCTTGAAGTGTGTTTTACTTACCTTAATGTTACGGGGACATTTTAACCTACTTTTCTTGAACGTCTAAGATATCATTTCGCACAACTTTACCGATCCTTTAACGACTGACCTAATTAATTCTAGAGTGGGACGAAAAAAAGTTTACTCCATGAAAAGGGCCCTGGCAACGTGCCAAAAAATGTTAACAAACAGGTGTTAGACAGGGGATGAGCTCAGAGTTGTTTGGCAAGGTACATGGGAAAATTCGCAGCACATGTACCGTGGTAGTTGGGTAGGGTTAAACACTGCAGTTGTAAACTTGTACGCATATAGTGCACGCTATTAATTGTTAGGCAGTCTAGAAACAGGGCTTTGTCGAACGTTGTTTATTTCATAATATCGGAAGTTCTGTAAGTTGCACTTTTCATAGATTGAAAGACCGATTAAATCTCTTTTCTCTCTTATTATAACATAATATAGCTACTCTAACTTGTCGTTTAAAAATTTTCATAATTTTCCTGACGATCTAAATTATAAAAGTTGTCAATATTTTGCATCCTCAACTGCGAATTTGTCATCGCCAGACACGCCAATATACCATTTTTTTTCGGGGGCTTCCGCCCCCAGGATCCCCACAAGGGGTTCTATCCCTTGACCCCACCAGGGCCATAAGGCGGCCCCTACACCCGATGCGCGAACACCGGAGGGAATTCGGCAGTGTGTTCGCGGGAAATTGAACAAGGTTTTCCAACACTCACTTACCACTCGATTGAGTTTAAATGCGGTTGTATTTCAAGCTCAATGGAACCTTTCTGTTGGATTTAATGATGTACGGAACAAGGAACGTTTGTGTTTTACAGTAGGCATACAAGCGATTCTATACTCTGTTTAGAACTTTGTGATTTTTTTTTTCTCGGATGTTATACTAATCTACGTTTGAGACTATCATCAATATTATTATTGTGCCAGTTTGACAGGTAAGTGAGCACATTCATACAGCACTCTGTATAAGACCCGCCAACAACGTGATATTGTGATTTACGTTACTTTGGGTCAGCTTGCGAGTTACCTCTTCAGATATTGGGAAATCTTTGAGCAAATTTCGTAAAAAAAACTTGTAAACACGTGTTGAAGTAATCAAGAAACGCCACGATATTCATTATCTATTTATGTCTTGAACATTACGCCGGAAAATTAAACTAAAATCACAGTTATGCTGACATGACATACACGCATAGTTCCGTACTAAACAGTTCACTGCAGAAAAGATCATCACAGTGACGTCATTCACTGACCTGAGGGCTGTTCAAGGTCGTTGCAGGGTTCGCAAAGCTCCGTACCAAACAGTTCACTACAGAAAAGATATCACAGTGACGTCATTCACTGACCTGAGGGCTGTTCAAGGTCGTTGCAGGGTTCGCAAATTCCAAAATTCGTATCAATTACGGAGACGAAAAAAACGATGTTTTAATTCCCTTTTTTATAACTTTTCGGTGTGCTATTTGGAAAATTAAAAAAATATGTTGCTTGGTAACATATAAACTACATTATATATGAAAAGGAGAGATTTTTTGTCACTGTCGTTCTACGTTAAGTTATTTTTTGATGATTTTACGCAACTTGCTTGAATATAAAAATAAAAAAATTCGGCCTACATACTGTTTTTCATTGTTCTTGATCCAGATTGATGTTCGATGCATACAAAACAATGTATTAACAATGCATCAGTTTAACATCAACTAGGAATAATAATACACTAAATATACAGTTGAGACAATTTGAAGAAAACACCAATCAATACGGAGACTATGGACTTTCATGCACGAGCATGTATAACTGCAGTTATTAGTCAGTGTGGTACGTAAGTGTCTCAATATCAAACATATAGGTAGAGGATGTAGCTTTACCAATCAGGGTGCAATATTCAAAATGCGTTTTATCTTTATTTCTTATGATTTAAATGAATTCTGTGCACTTTCTTCTATTGTTACGCTACATTAAATGAACTAGTACTGAACGCTTCAATTTCTTAGCTGACTTTCCTTAAAGGAACCAACTTGATATGCAAAAAGGCAGACATTCAGAGAAAGGAAGTTCGGTTTTCTCTCGTTGTGGGTACATTTTACTTAGCTAGTGTTCCCCAGTGGGAAAAAGTTAAGCCCGGAAACGATACTGTGTAGCTGTAGAAACATTATTAGCACTCCTTGTTATCTATCAAATTCTGCCTAAAGTCATTTTTTAATGACTTTACGCAAATTGTTTGAATAAAACATATCGGGTTACGGGAACATCATTCATAGTTGGTGATCATGATCGATGCTCGATGCATACATAACAATATATTAACAATGCATCAGTACACATGTACAACTGCAATTATCTGGTGATTACTGTTTGTGTGGTTACAACTATATAAACAAGCAGAAAATAGATCTTTGTCTTCTCAATGCGCATACCGTTAATTAAAAAGCGGCTTTATGTGACATAGAACCAATAAAGTCGATGGACAGTTCATGAATTTTGACCTGAAAGATACTTTCATTCATGGTAATTGTTCAACACGGACACCATGCAATGTCATGCTAGAGCTTGTACAACTGCAACTATCTGGTGATTGTTATGTGTGTGTGCGTGTTTACAACTATATAAACAATCAGAAATGATATGTCTTCTCATTGCGAATACTGTTTATGCAAGAATCGTTTTCAAGTCACATAAAACCAATGATGACGATAAATTGTTGATGAAGCCTTACCAACGATCCTGTCATTCACGGTAGTTATATAACGTACCAATGACATCAAAAATCCAGACATTAAGGTTCCAACAATCCCTAATAGTACTGACGAATCCTGAATTGGCTCATACATGTACTAGAAGTAATTGTTTAATGTTGTACAGTATACGATGAAAATGTACGAATGTCAATCGATAGCCTTCTCTAGGGAAAATTTTTCAAATAATTATTGGAAATTACTGCAATACTTTAATAAAATAAACTTTCTTTTAAGTTAATGATACCTGGTTATGATATGTATTTTCTCTTTGCATTTTCAGTTAAAATTTAATAAGGCGATAATTTTTACCCTGACATCATATTTCTACCACTGATTTGCTTCCTTTACTTTTATAATGCACAAGAAGAGATAATGTCATGGTTCTTGTTTATTTTCCTTAAAATTTAATAATGCGATCATTTCCAAGTTGACATCATGATTTCACGTTTTGATGAATCTTATATACTCTAAAAACACGAAATGTTACAATTACGAATATTTGGAGATAAACATTGTACTGTCAATGAGTCTGAAGGCGTAAGCGACGTGTATTATTTTTAAGATTACATGTTTACGACGAAATGCGGTTCATAACATTATCGTTACCTGTTGTAAAGATTGTATTCTCTTCATACCAAAAATCAAGAAGCTTTTAAAAACAATAAGCTTTGGTCAAAATGTAGCACAGGAGTCATTTCATTTAACAAAATACAGTTTTTAAATGTTTCGTAAATCCATGAATGTTTTTGGTACGCTTAACTTCCTCGTGAAGTTGGAGCATATCTATCAAAACGTCGATTTCATTAGTGGAAGATTTAACTGTGGGGGAAAATCAGTCGAAATCAGGCACAACAAAGGAAAGGTAGCACGAAGGGAACGAGCGATGAGAGAATTAAGGCTCTGCGGTAGGGAATTTAGTAGACACACTATGCATTATCTGTATGTGTGTACGTACGTACATGTAACGTTTATATAGAGTACACTTAATCGCATGTACGCTAGCATTCTAACAGTTTGGCGACCGGAGGTGTTTGTTGTGGGGTTAAACAATAGTTTAAATCACTGAAAATATAAAGATTATCCATGTGACATACGTTAATTGTACCTTTAGTGTGTCAAACGATATGGCATGGAAATGGCATGGAAAGATGGATAATGGTTTTACTCTTATTTCTTTTATCTTTTTAGGAAAACTTAAAGGTTTATGTGAAGGGACCGATGCTACAACAGGTAAGTACTGTGAACGCTTTCGAAAGAGCAATGCCCGTATAAACCATAACTACGCATGAACAAGGTGAATGGATTAGCAGCAACGTGAGCCACATAATTCACGTTCACATATTACTTATGAGTGTAGCTTGTATGTCGTACACGCAAAAAAATGGAGTGTTGAATTTTAACACTTTCCAGGTGTAGCCGTTCACCCTACACCTGAAGGGTTACTCTGACCCTGAGTAGGGTTACATAATTTATGTAGCGTGAATTTTTTAACACCTGCAGAAGTGTACTTTCAGTTCGAGTATTCTGATTGGTCAAACCTCCCGTCAGCTGGATTCTTAGTGTAAGTACCATCGTACCGTGAACACCCATTTACCGTACCTAGCAATACTTGTATACCAGTTTGTCGACATTTATCGTTACTAAATGTACTATAGTAACCACAGCCATATATACGTTCAAGCCACAAAACGTTACGTACTCAGTGTGCGATAACGAGCTGCATGAAAATGACGTTATAGGAGACTGGGGCCTGGAAGAATTGATTGAAAAATTCGAAGGTATGTTTTGATATTATGTAAGTGTACGTGACAAGAACGAGATATGCTTAGAGACCCACGACTAAGCTGGGTAGACGAATGCATTTGAATCGCTTGCGTTACGTAGACCTAACGTTAAAGTCATACTATAAGTTAATATAATAGGCTAGCTGCTGTTTGTCATAGTCAACTCATAATTGTCAACGAATCAGTGTAGCCTACATACAAGTAAACATTAAACGGAATTGCCTTCGGACGGACGGAGGACTTTGGTCTAGGCCTTTATTGTAATCTAGTGCATTCTATTCCTTTTTGTGCGTTAACCGTAACTTCGTATACCCTGCGAGTCACTTTTTTAAGTAGTACTACTACTAGGCCTAGTACTAGTAGGGTATACTTAGGCTATTTCAAGACAATGCATTTTAAATAGCATCGGGCATGGGCCTATAGAACACGCTGGTACTATGTTCAATAAGGGATAAACATATATTCATGTAATGCAATATATAATTACCACTAATTGCCATTTTAGCTTGTAAGTTGTAGCAAGTAGGCCGAAGCTGATGTGGATTGGTGATACTTTTAGACCTAGGCCCAACTATAATTTAGCTATCTTATGGAAGTGATCTAGCTGTTATAATTCATATCAATCTACACAATTGCAGTGGGAGTGAGCATTATTTTAAGCATTGTTAACATGATGCATTGGTTATAAAAGTTGCCTTCCTTGTCTGATGAAAGTTTAATGCAAGTTCCTGTTTTGACAAGTAATCACTATAGGCCATCTGGCTTTCTAGATTCAAACGTACTTGAAGAAGTTAGAATCACAACTGATTAAATTGTGGGCATTTTTTTTAGGAATGTTCATGTTTTGTGAGGGGTACATGTAAAAAACTGCTTATGCTCCAAGAAGGTTTTAACACAACTTCATTATGATGGGAATTTTCTTTTCTTTTCTTTGTTGTTACTTAGGAAGCATCAACTTGGAATTCTATTTGCAAAAGATTTCAGAAAGACCTCAGCAATATGTGTTACTTCTTGGAGGAAGCAAAATACACCCCAAGCAGTCATTTGTGATCATCCAGAGACATGCCCTACCCCAGAGGACATTTATGAAGCCATTGATGTTTGCTTCAAATTATTCTACCTGTTAAATCTGAATTATACCAAATTGCAAGTCTCGGTGCCTGGGAATTTTTCCAAAAAGTTGTCTACAAGTTGCCTGGTGGAGTGAAACGCAACCAGATTCGAGATTTTTATGCTCACCGTGCCGACAAAAAAGACAAAGTTACTGCAGTTTAGCAGTTGTCATAGACAGAACTCCATGTTTCCTCATCTTACGGATCAGAATGTATGTAAAGTTGTTGCTTATTTGGAATTTTCTTTGGGAAGAGTTTTTTCTTTGTGTTTAATTTGGAATACCAAAGGCACGAGCCAACAACAAAGACAAAGTAACTGCAGTGTAGCAGTCATCATAGACAGTACTCCACGTTTTCTCATCCCACGGATCAGCATATATCTAAAGTTGTTGCTTATTTGAAATTGACTTTGGGAAGAGTTTTTTCTTGCGTTTAATCTGGAATACCAAAAGGCATTTGCCAACAACAAAGACATAGTCACTGTAGTGTAGCAGTCATCATAGACAGTACTCCACGTTTTCTCATCCCACGGATCAGCATATATTTAAAGTTGTTGCTTATTTGAAATTGACTTTGGGAAGAGTTGTTTCTTGCGTTTAATCTGGAATACCAAAAGGCATTTGCCAACAACAAAGACATAGTCACTGTAGTGTAGCAGTCATCATACACAGCACTCCATGTTTTCTCATCCCATGGATCAGAATTTTTCTAAAGTTGTTGCTTATTTGAAATTGACTTTTGGAAGAGTTGTTTCTTTGTCTTTAATCTAGAAACAAAAGGCATGTGCAAAAAAATAAAGACCAAGTAACTGCACTGTAGCATTTGAAAATGTTGGCACTTTTAAGTTGACTTAATTCCACAAGACAATACTTTTATAGCCTAAATTGTTCGTTTTACATTTAATGGGATATAATAAATGGACCTCTGGAATAGGAAGGTAGTAGGGTGTTTAATTGCTGAAAATCCCACATTCTGAATTGTTTGTGTTGTCATTGCTTTTTGCTCTCTCTTAAATGTAACTTTCTGCTGTGAGCGATTCAAACATGCATCCATATTGTTTACCTAATTACTAGGTAATAATTCACCTAAAACCTGTATAAAATATTTACTAAACCGGTGCGATGTAAACTTTTCTGGCAAAATTTTACATAACAGTATTGTATTTGCGTTACATAATAAACATGTAAAACTTTACAAACCAGCAGTTAAATATACATCCAGAAGTATAAACGAGAGAGCACTATTGTGTGTTGAGAGTCCATTAAGTATCATCTTGACACAGATGACAAATGAACACTATATGGTGGTAATTCTACTCACTGAAGCAGAACTTTGACACCCAGAAGGCCAAAAAATGTGCACTAGAGTGTTAATTATACTCCCTGAAGTGCAATTTTGACACCCAGAAGTGCTAACAAATGAACACTTTATGGTGTTAATTTTACTTCCTGAAGTGTCATGTTGACACCCAGAAGTTTTAACAAATGAACACTTTATTGTGTTAATTTTACTCCCTGTAGTGTACCTTCAACACCAGGAAGTGTTATTTTGACACTTGTATGGGTGTTGTTAAGGCAACACTCGCAAAGTGTTATATTATGTTACACTTCTGAAGTGTTAATTTAACCCGGTGGGTGTTGTCCCTAATCCAAACAGGGTGGGGTGTTAAATTCAGCACTTTACGATTCAAATTTAACACTTCATTTTTTTGAGTGTACACTCGGAAACAATGCTATCCTCTAAGTCATAGGTCCAATTCTGTATAGAGAGCCAAAATAACAAGGCATACCAGTTGTGCATGTGAATTCAACGCAGTAGTATTGCACGAAAACATTCCCAACCGGAAGCACCCATGTCGTTGGTACATGTATTGCAAATTGACTTTTGCTATGCTGATACCATTTTACAGCTTAAACTTTAGAGTCTTAAGTAAGGAAAATAGTTAAAAGTATGTTTTGTATTATTAGGTCTGGACTTAACTTTCAGTTTTCTGGGCTGAAATTCATGATTGTGTCAATGACTTTGAAATCAACTTCAATCGAAATTAGTCAGTGTAGTACGCAGGGGCGTATCCAGGGGGGGGGGCGCAACAGGCGCGCGCCCCCCTATTGGCCGTCACCAAAAAAAAAAAGTTTAGCAAAAAAAAAAAAAAAAAAAAAAAAAGGTGACGACCTTTATGTGAGATGTCGGTGATCGCTCAACCCCCCCCCCCTCCCGTATGCTTTATTTTTTGATTGCCAAAAAAAGGTTCTGGCGAAGTTCGACGGCATAATATTTTTAGAAACATAGATGGTAATTGTGTTTGTATTATCACTAACTATAACTATTAACACTAAATGACATGCCAGCCATACTAAATTGTGCATTTTGTGTCCATATTTACTGGAAATGTTGCTTATTATTAAGATCGAAAAATGGATCACATATGGCCATGGGCGGCGATCCTGGGTGGAGGGGGGATATATCCCCCATTGAAAATGGGTGGAGGGGATGTAATGCACCATATTCCCCCCCCCCACCAAATGCCAGGGATAAGAATATTTTCATGCCTACATTTATGCATCTTCATTAATGTACGGCTCTTTTTTAGCTTCATTTCTCGCCTACCATAAACGCAGTGCGATCTTTTCAAATAAAGCGTCTTTATAAAGCAAAAATAGTTGACTGTAGGCTTCATTGGCCCTATAACAACAAAATGTATTATTGCGCCCACGGTATTGATATAGTACATATATGCACCCTCATAGTATTCATATAGGCCCTATAGTAGGCCTACACACGTACATGTTCCCTCGAACAGCTGAGAATCTCATGTAACAAGGGTAATGCTTAATACACGTTTCACCTGGATGCCCTAGCAATCGGTACCTAGGAATGTAACTATGTGTAATTGTGTATTGCATGTGTATAGGCCTATAATAGCCTGCATGAGGCCATTTTCTTCATCGAATAATATAACAGAGCTCTCGAACATTCTAACGTTGCGCCTGAAACAAGATTGACAGGGGCAATTTTCCCAAAATAACACCCGAAATAAAAAAAAAAGTATTTTGGATCCTGATTAATTATGAGATATTTCGGACATGACATCCCTATTTTAAAGTTGGGTATATGCCGCTTGGAAACCTCGGGAAGTGCCGTTTCCGGCCATCTAGAGGGTTTGTTAATCCCAAAATTTTCTTGTACGCTTCGCGCCAACTCATGGTGGCGCTACGCTTAGATAGTCAACAAGGTCATATCCCCCCCCCCCCCACTCGGAAGTATGGATCGCCGCCCATGCATATGACAACATTTTTCATTTCAGCCCTTCTTTGAAAGCAAAAATTTTACACCCCTCCCCTTAGACCCATCCCCCAGGACGGCGATCATTCATGCCTGGCGCCCCCCCTATTGAAAAATCCTGGATACGCCCCTGGTACGTAAGTGTTTCAATAACAAACATGTAGATGGATAAAGTAGTTTGATCAATTGAGTTCAGTGTTCAAAATAGACTTTAGCTTTAATTCGTATCATTTTAAAGTAGGTTGCTCACATTTCTTCTATTGTAACGCTACATTAAATGAACAAGTGCAGAGCGCTCGAGTTTCCACGCTGACCTATTTTCAATTAAACTTACTTTCTATGCAAAAAGTCAGAAATTCAGAGAAAAGAAGTTTGGTTTCTCTCGTTGTGTGTAAGTTATCCTTAACTATTATCCCCCAGTGGGCCAAAGTTTACCACGGGAACGCTACTGTGTAGCTGTAGAAAAAATGATTTGCACTCGGTGTTAACTATTTACATAGGCTATGAAATATCAAGTCTAAATTCTGCGTTTAGTAATTTTTTAATGATTTTACGCAAATTGTTTGAATAAAACATATCGGCCTACGGGAACATTCCTCATATTTGTTGATCATGGTCGATGCTTGATCCATACATATTAATGCATTAACAATGCATCACTTTTACATCAACTAGGTAAAACTACAGTAAATGTACATTTGAGACAGTTTTGAAGATAACACCAACCAATACGGACACTATGGACTCTCATGCTAGAGCATGTATAACTGCATTTATCTGACGATTACTATATGTGTGTGTTAACAAAAATATAAACTAGCAGAAAATAGATCTTTGTCTTCTCAATGCGCATGCCGTTAAGAAAAGAAGCGGCTTTATGTCACATGAAACCAATAAAGTCGATAAATTGTTGATGAAATTTTACCAACGATCTTGTCATTTATGGTACTTGAATAACGTACCAACGACGTCAAAAATTTAGACATTAAGGTTCTGACACAGTCTTCAATTGTACTGACGAAACCTTCTTTTTGGCCTATACATGTACTGGGTGTAATTTTTGAATGTTGTACATAATACTATGAAAATACACGGAAATCAATCCATAACCTATTTTAGGGAAAATTATTAAAATATTTATTGGAAATCACTGTTTACTTGAATCAAATAAACTTTTCTTAGTTTATGATACCTGGTTATGATATCTATTTTACCTCCGTATGTTTCCGTTAAAATTTATTAATGAGATAATTTCCAACCTGACATCATGATTTCACGTTTTTATGAATCTTATGTAATTTAAAAACATGTTATGTTACAATAACGAATATTGGAGATAAACATTGTACCGTCTGAAGGCGTAGGCGACGTTTATCATTTTTAAGATTACATGTTAACGAAGAAAATGCGGTTCATAACATTATCGTTACCTGTTGTAAAGATTGTATTCTCTTCATACCAAAAATCAAGTGTTGAGCATGGCAAAGAGTTAATACACGATAATTGTTATTGAACACAAAACTGTAATCATTTGCTTACTATAGTCTATTAACCAGACGAAGCGTTAAATATTAATTTGGTAATACAATTGTAAACTGCATCCAAAACGTGAGGTACATTTTGTCTAATTATCTTTTATTTACATATATTTGTTTGACATGAACAGTAGTAAGTTGCAAAAAGCAGACAACACTACTTTGTTTTTAAATGACAAGTGCAACTTCTTAATAGAAGATGTCACATTTTTAACTGTTATTATTCGTCTTTGGACAAACATGGCAATATTAATTTGAAAGTTTTCCTTTGTATGGATTTTAATTTACAGACTAGTATGAATTCCCTCGGACTGATCTAGCCGCAAAGATTTCAGGACTGTCTTGTCAGCGTCGACAAAATGCTAACATTTTCTTGGCCTTACGAGAATCATATTTTGTGATACTATAGAGTTTATACGTTGTGGATTTTCGGGTTTTCATGGTCACTTGAAGCTATTATATGGCATACTTTGAAATTCATATCTCTTTTGTTTTTATCAATGAACCCAAAGTTGAGGATGAAAAAAGTTGTCAAATTGAAGAATAAAAGCTGTTCAATTATTTTGGAAACTTGATATTAAAGGTTCGTTGTGGGTCATTTGTTGTTTATTTGCTTTTTACTCAGTACAATCATTTCCCACTCCTTGAAAGTCACCTCATCTTTTTTTTTCAAGGATAACATACTTTGACCTCCGTTGACCTCAGATAACATTTGATCAACAAATGGAATCGTCTATTACATGTCTTCTGCTTGAATTCTTTGTGACTCTAACGAAGAAAAGGAATAAAATAAATTAAAACCCGAAATCAGCTTGCTCCTTAACATTATATTAACGATGACGTTGACAATAACATTATGATGATGACAATGATGACGAAATTGCCTATGTGGGCGATTAAGACGACGATGACGATGAAAGTGACGATCACGACGACACTAAAATGTGACGATGACAAACAGAAGTATGTTTACAGAGTGAATCATATTAATCCTTATTTTTTTTTTACCAATTTCAATTTTCAGATGGAAAACCAACGAAGAGTTACTTTTGCCGTGTGTCTTCCGGTGTGGTTGCTTTGATTTTCATCGTATTTGGTTGCGCGCCGATCGTTTACTATATTATTTGTTATTTTGGTCACGAAGAATACTATCTTCGATTCTTTGGTCATATGTCTTACCGGCCGTCACTGGTTTTAGCTCCACTAATTATTTTTGTTGCTGCGTTCAAGGCGCCAGAGGACCCGTACACTTCATGGGACAACGTGTTTTTATTTAGTAAATCAAGTTGGAAAAATAAATGGAAAGCTATTAAATACAATAAATCTGGGTCAATATTTAGCACAGTAGTCATCTACATTTCGGTACCAGGTTCGGTTTTAACGTTCAAATCAATATTCTATGTAACAACGCTCAAGCAAAGTCACTTGTTCTTTTTGACACTTTGGTTTGTTACTGAGTTCATTGGAGTTATTATCTTCCTTCTTTTCTGTTTGTTTCTTTATCTTCAACGCCTTGTAGTTCAGGAAGCAAGCAAGGAAGCATCAAGGCTTTTGTGTCATAATGTAAGCCAGTTCAGACATTGCATTACTCCAATAACAACTTTCTTTAAAGAATATTACCCTTTAAGAAGTCTAATGCTGCCATTGGTGTATATATTTCTTTTCGAATCAAGCTTCGGAATCGGGTCATACCTTACCTGGCATTATCAACATGGCAATCCATCAAATGGAACATCGTACCCTACAATACAACCAAACTGGGCAGACAACCATTATTGGTGTCCAAATAACTGTCCGGCTCTAGATTTCAATCATTTAAAGAGCTCCGTGTTGTACAATCTATGGATTGTGTCAAGACATATAATGACAATATTATTACCATACTGGTCTGCTTCTGGAATGGACATGAAATACATTTGGGATGACTTTAGGACAAAATGTACATACAAATACAGTGAAGAACACGAATCATGCTGGAGAACAATCATTGCTTATATGAAAGAGTTGCATCCCAAAACATCAACATATACAGTTCTTAATATTATTGTACCATTACTTGCTCTTGTCGCTGGCGTATTTACTGGCAATCAATTTTGAACCCTTGTTTTCATTGCAAATATGTATAAAGCATTCGCCGATTTCTCTAAAATGAGCTCAATGACAGATAAACGAAGTATAAAAAAATATAAAAAAACTGGCTAGATGGATGGATAAGATGAACGGATCGATGAATAGATGGATAAATGGATGAATGGATGGATGCACGGAAGGACGGATTGATGGATGGATGAATAGAAGAATGAATATGTGGATGGAATCTTAAATTTCTTTTTGTTGTTTTTATTTTCAATTATTACAAGTTTTCTGTACATTTCTTTAGTTTGTTTATAACTAAAAGCAATTGTAACAGCATTGTAACCGCAATGTGGTTCTTATTCGAGGGCTTGGGGTAAGAGTTGAGTTGAGGTGAGGGTTAAAACATAGTGGCAATTTACTTGTTATTACCCATTGCTTCATAGTTGTCATTGTGTTCAATATGTACATTGCAAAACACTGAAATATATTGGGAAGCATTGGAATTCTGGAGCTACAAATCAGAAATACTCTTTCTTACCAAACTGCGCTATCCTTCAAACAAGTCGTATATAATGGTATCAACGTGTTTGTTTAAGATTTTCTGAATAATGGCACTAAGTATTCAGCTGAGTTTTATTCCCAGGATAACATTGTGCTTTCCAAATATGTAAGTGTTTCCTAATTAAAGTTTCTCAAGTCTCTGATATTTTAATCTATTGTAGTGACATATTCAATTAGAGTTCGTTAGTTCCAATTCATCTGTATTATATTTGAGTGAATACATGAATTTCTATTGCCCAAGTAAGGGTCGTTATGTATTGGTCCAACAAAATCATTCTAGTGTCGAGTAGAAGTCGCCAGGTATCGGTCCAATAATGCATTTCTAGTGCCAGGAAACGTCGTTATGTAATGATAGTTATACGGATCTTACAGTTTCCTTTGGTAATAGAAGCATTTCAACTTCCCCAGCGGAATTTGCAAATATGCAAATCGAAAGGCTCAGACACTGTATATAGGTGTGACTTCTTTCAAAGGTCATTGAAAAGTGACTTTAGTCTATAACTGTAAATAAGGTAATTGTGTAGTGTTTAATAAATTAAACACATTGTCAATAGAAAGTAAATGTACAATTTGGAAAGTGTTACAAAAGGAATGTTAGATAGTAGGGGTATTAGTATGACATTAAATCAGGTTCTCTTTTTCGTTGATGTAATCCATCTTTCTGTAGACATAAACGTTGTTTTTGCATAGAATAAAAGTTGTTATTTACCACGCAAACAATTTCCGTTTAGTCTTTTCTTGTCGTTCATATTTTTGACGTTTGTAGGTAAACATCTTCAGAACAGATAAAAACATGGAGCCCTATACATGACACTAATGTCCAACGACGTTCAACCTTGGAAATCTACATTATGCCTTACTTAGTGGTAAGGCTCGACATTGTTAATCAAAATTGAAAATTAGAACATTGTGAAATACATTTTTTTTGTAGTTTAAAATAAAGAATTATGATTATTTCTTAAAGAGAGGATAAGATATTGTAGTTCGTTTTGTCAGTTGGGCCATATACAGCTGTATCAGTTGCCATAGCAACATCTGCCATGGTCATTGTTAATTTTCCTGAGTAGCTACTCCCAAGGATCACCTAAAAAGGGGTACAGAGGGTGACCGTAAGTCCATGACTGAGGGAGGGGTCAATGTGTCCGCGTAAATAGAATAGTTGACCCGCACTGCGTAAGATTCAGCCGGAGATCTGACCTTCGATATTTTTTTACCGATGGTACATATCATTTATATCGTTTGAATAACGTCGGCCGCATTAGGCCGTACACATACTTTTCCGGTTGCATATATATGATTCATATGCCCAGAAAGACCACTGCGCGTAAAAAAAAAAAACAATATTTAATGCAATGTTGCAATCTATGTTGAAATTTCGTGACGGTAAAAATTCGATAGCAGTTCCACGATCTTGCCGGAGGATGCTTAAAAATCGTTCCTAAGAACGATTAAGCCTAAACAAACTCGAAAATGACCCCGAATATTACGTTAAGTAAAATCCTGTTTGGATGTTGTCGCATTCAGAGCGGCAAACATCTTAAGACGGATATTCACAGTTCGCAAAGCAGCAGATTATGCCTTGCGTTAGCTTGGCTTACGGCCTCAATGACTTAAAGCTTGTACAGTAGTTCAGCTAAATTTTTTTGCTCTCGTGGATTGATCGCATGTGTAAACAAAAAATGCCATCGTTTTAGATCAGTGCATTTATCCAGATGAAGGTAGGGCTGAGTAGATAGAAGGTGACACAATGGTGAGGTTCTTGTAAAAAATAGCCTACCAAAGGTCAGCAGACAATGGCCTCCATGGGTTTATTTCATGCGGAAGCTCAACTAGTTTCTTCCGAAGCATTCATATACGTCGAAAGCAATAGCAGGAGAGGTGCACAGGGGAGACTTGTGGTGGGTCAGCTAAGCACGAGTGGAGATGATGGGCACGCGGGTAGGTAATGGTATATTTTATTCCATGGTAATGCTAAAATAGTTTACATGCACTTCGAGAGTAGTGGCAGGAAAGGTGGGAAGTGGAGACGGGTGGTTGGTCAGATGGATGTAGACCGGTGAGGCTCGTGAGCACAATACCCAAGTTCAGCGGGCATTGGCTTTAACTTATTTCATGGGAATACTGACGTAGTTTATTAAATAGTCTACATGCACACCAACTCCCCTCCCCTTTTATTCAGTATGGGGGGAGGCATTTCATTTTTTAACACTTGCTTGCTCATCTATTTAGTCTTTGAATCTTTGAAAAGTATAATATGTTATTGGTCAGTAAAAATGATTAATACAGACAAGAGGAATATTCGGAAAAGTTAAAGTACATGGAATATAGTATCAAAACAAATAACATGAAGCGGGTTATAGCAACGATTTATCTCACACATATGCTCATGTGACATCAAACAAGTGCAGCCAGCGGTAAAAAAAAAAGCAAATGAGATAAATAAACTGTCCCAAATCCACAAGTTTACAATAAACCACTCATCAAAGACCTCACCCATTACCATTACATAGTAGTGATTCTGAATAGGTCAAGAGAGACTGGCTACTGATATGTTTTGAGCAAGACTCGAATCATATGCAAGTTTACACTCCAGAAATAACCAGGGGCGGATCCAGGATTTTGAGAAAGGGGGGCCGACATCCCGATGGTAGCACTTTAGTGATCTGCGTCCTGGGGGAGGGGTCTAGGGGGAGGGGTTGTCCCCTTACACCTTGGAAATTTTTGGTTAATTGTGAGTGCTTAGATGCAAAATGGTGAAACATTTCACCAAAAACTAGAAAAACCAGAAACGTTGCAGACACGCTTTTTTGTGCACATATTTTTTCTCGATAGACACATATTTAATAACGCTCAACAGTGCATGTACAATGGATACACTATTATTGCGTCGATTCGTTTTTTCTTTTGCGCGAAAATTATGACACCAGATTCACCCCAAGAAAAAACATAAAACAAGATATATTCAATGAGATAATTATGATATACTTACTAATGAAAGGGGAGTGTAGGCGGTTTTACACTATCTAACGCAACGCAGTCGCCAAGAACCTGAAGTATTTTTAAGGGAGGGCCCGATAATAAGCGGAGACGGATCACCGACCGAAAAAATATCGGATTTTGTGGACTATTTCTTGCTTCCTATTGTATTAAAACAAAGCACCTATGTGAAAGACACAAATCACATTCTGAAAATTGTGGAAGCCACCCCGTTACCAAAAGCAGTAGTACTTGCTACACTCGATGTCGTCGCCATGTATACCAATACTCCCCAAGAGGAGGCATTAGATATATGTCAAGAAGTCTATGAAAAGGCAGAAAAAAGCGAATATGGAATAAATAAAATATCTTCCATATCCATGCGCAAACTAATTGAACTTATTTTTAACAAGAAACTGTTTCGAGTTCAATAACCAATTCTATCTACAAAAGATCGGTTGCGCCATGAGTAGCCAAGCCTCTTTGGAAATCTGTGATATCGTCATGCATAGACTGGAAAACCAGATTTTACCGACAGATAATAAAATCTTAAAATGGCTCCGCTATAGAGATGAAATTCTATTGCTTTACGACGGTTCACCTCAGGAACTTGAACAACTAGAACATCAACTTGAATGAAATTCACCGCTTCTTAAAGTTTACGGTAGAAATATTACACACCGAGGTAACATACCTAGATTTGAAAATCTTCAAAGGTCCAAGGTTTGAAACCAATGGGTTATTAGACACCAAAGTCTACACCAAACCCACGGAAACCTTCCAATACCTCGACAGAAACTCTGCACACCCACTTGCCACTTTTAAAGGCTTCATTAAAGGGGAAGTCTTACGATACGCACGTCTATGTAACAATGAGACTGATTTCTTAATAATTGCCTCAGCCACGAAAGGCATAAAATTTGAAAACCGTGGGCAATACCTCACTACCAAACCTAAACAAAAGGAACCACCAATGGTGTTCAAGCTTCCCTATACACCCCATATCAAAACCACGCATTTGAAAAATGTACTTTTGAAACATTGGCACTTAATCTCGCAACACGCGGACAGGGGCGTAGCGAAGTTTTTTTTGTTGGGGGGGCGGGTGTGGAGGATTTGATTTGCCGACGGATCTGGAAGTGGTGACTGAAATGGGGGAGGGGTCTAAGGGGAGGGGGTGTCCCCCTTCCCCTTTAGAAAATTTTTAGTTTTGAAACGTCCTTAGATGCAATCTGGTGCATATTTTAAGTCAAATTTGGCACCGTAGAATTTACATTTCGATATTATTTTTATGGCAGTCGGCAGAAGAAGAATTAATTGGGACCAATTATCGAACTGTATTTTCTCTTTCACCGATCGTTGAAATAGTGAAACTTCGTGATGAAAATGTTCAGAAAACTCTCCGGTAATGAGAAATAACAACATTCATTGATATACAAGCGAGAAACGTTAAAAAATTGTGTACAATTCGTGAGCCGTGTCCTTAAGTTTTCCACGGAGAACGAATGACATCTGCGATGACGTCATTCTGAACAGAGGATAATAACAACACGTTGTCACACGATAGCACGACTCATGGGCTGCGGCCTATACGGAAGCCTTTAATTCCATTTCTTTCACTGAGTTGCCGGCGATTCTGGCACTCGTCTAGCTGAGCCTGGCTACAGTAGCTATACCGACGGCCGTGACATTATCAGTTATTTGCCGAGAGGTTTTTAACTTGCAGGCGTCGGGTGATTGGATTGGTGAATGAGTTTATCAGATGAAGACCTGGAAAATCGAAATAACTGATTAAGAAGCTCCCGGTCTCCTTTTCTCTATTCAGCTTTCCTTCTTTCTTCCCCTTCCGCACCTTTTCTCCTTCTGCCGACAGACCCAAAATTTGCCGACAGCGACCAAATTATTGGGGGGTGTGACACCACCACCCCCCCCCCCCCCCGCTCGCTATACGCCCCTGCACGCGGAGTTATCCAAACTGTTTCCAAAAGAACCGATTCTCGCCTACAAAAAGGGCCAAAAATCTCAAAGATTTACTTGTTAACTCAAGGTTTCATACTAACGAAGAATCAGCTGACTCTCAAGGTTCACACGAAGCTCTTTTAGATGCTCTTATAGCTGCACTATGAGTCCATAAAAAATCGTGCACAGAAAATAGATGCATTTTGAGAACGAGACGCCCAGGCCGAATAAAAAATATTCAAAGGCTACTACTGATGACGCTCCTCCTATAAAGTTTGAGAGCAGAAACCGGTGTAGTTGGTCATAAGAACGAACCTACACTAGTCTCTCTACTATTAACAGTACACTCAATTCACCTAATAGGTGCAATTATGTTTCACCACGAGGAGCATGCTATAAGTTCATGTTCCTCGGGCCCTCCCTTAAAAATACTTCAGGTTCTTAGCGACTACGTTGCGTTAGATAGTGTAAAACCGCCTACACCCTCTTTCATTCAGATAATTATGATATACTTGCTAACTGTGCATTGATTTTCCCTGACAGTAATAGTCAGCACTATAGTACTGAGCCTTATCTAATTAATACGTGATGTCGCGTAGGCCTGATAATTGCCTTAGTTTCAAATTTGGAATAAAAACGATCGCGTTTCAAGGAAGAGCAGCTGGATATATATTAGGCTTTTCTTTCACCAAGTTATGCCTATTAGGAATTTGAAGTATTCCCACATAAAAAAACTCAACTGATTTCCAAAAGGGAGGGGCCGGGGCCGGGTCGGCCCCCCCCCTGGATCCGCCCCTGATAACTAAACACATTCAAATTATATGAATCCTGGAATATAATGCAGGTTCCTCAGATTCCACTCATTACAACTGCAATACAAAAATTCTGAATAGGTCAATGAACTTGGGTATTGTTGGACTTCGAGCTGGTTTCCTAGTGCATGTGAGGTGTTTACTACAAAAAAAACTATATCATATTAAAACTTTAACAGATAGGTAATAACTTGCATATGAATGTTAGCACAATTTTTTAAAGAAAGGCACATCATCTCTGGTGTAATTGCTTTGTAAGTCAAACCGTTCTTAGAAGATAACCTTTAGCGGGGGTTGACATGAAGTGTATTACCTTGTATCAATTTGACCATGGATTAAGGTAGACATCTTTATAGGCATGTTAGAATTAATGTGTGACCAAATTGGCAAATTTCAGTGACAAAAATGACAGAAAACGTATATGTCAAAATGTCGGACACAGCTAAATGTAAGTGAGTGTAACAATTCTTATTAGTGGCATACTTTTAACTACATGTAAAAAAGTACTTCTTTGGAAATTTTGAACGATCAACCTCAGTAGAAATTTTCTTAACTGTGGAAAAATGTTCCTATTAATATCTTGTGCAAGAAGAGAGAGGATTTTTTTCTGAAGCCATTTGAACATGTTGGGGTGTGGTGACAACCCTATTGGTTATATGTAATCAAATTTACTCGAATAAATATGATCAGCTTATTTAAAAAGAAAGGCTCTGTCGTTCATTAGTTCAAAACCAGCCCACTTAATTGCATAATCAAATTAAATCTATCAATATGTTCATCTTCACCTAGTTCCTGAAAGTGGTAGGTAGAGAAGAAAAATACAGCAAGAACTACGTGGAAAATTATGGAAGTACTGTCCCTACCTCAATCTATACACAGCTTTATAGCAATTGCTACAAAGAGTTTGCTAGTTCAAAGAGCTCACAACTTGTTCTTAAAGAATTTCACTAGCATACTTTCTTGCATTATCGATACTTTGAGAAAAAACGAGGTTCTGTTTTGAATGACACAGGAACACAGAACACTGGTGTTTGTCACATTACTATGACATAGAATAGCAATGACTGATGCAGTTGATGCTGAAGGCATGTCAACAGGTATATCAATGGATGTCAGAGCTTCCTAGAAATATGAAAGTAAATTCGTTTCATGAATTTTATATGCACAAGAACATCCAACGACAGTACATTCTCTTCCATGGGACCTTTTGTGCCCTTGTTGGGAGGGTGGTTCATTTCCTAGGGGTTTGCAATATTCGTCTGACATGACTGACAAATGTATTCATCATCATGTATTGCTGTTTTCTCAAGTTGTTGAACATCTAAACGTGGTGTGGAAGAGCCTGGCCAATATGTGGGGAGATTTACTCTGCACGCACACTTTAAATAGCCCACTTGTTTTACTAGGTTGCAAAGTTGGCATACCTTCCTTAGTCACTGCCATGCATAATTACATTATTAACAACAAAACAGGTCAATACATATCTCACTTCACGTAACTAAAATGGTTAAGACCTTAGATTATAACAAATTTTAAAATAAAATTAGGCTTTTTAGGTTTGGACTAGCCTACATAGGCCTGTATCCTATTCCTACTTCATACCCCAAACCTGGATAGGAATGCCCTGAGTGCCCTTTACTCCTACAGCTTACATGAGGCTACTTGCTTGCCTAAATTAACGCAATCATATTCCTACTCCTATGCTTAGCCCACTTACATTAGAAAAAAAACATGTCTGAAAATGGCATAGCCTATAGTATTTGCCTAAGTTAATCTATAGCCTGTAGGCCTAACAAAAGTTTGAAATACTTTGACTTCGAAACACCACAAAACTGCTAAAGTTCTGAATCTACCCTTGGCTTCGGAAATATATAAATATATATATATATATATATATATATATATTTATATATATATATAAATAAATATATATATATATATATATATATAAATATATATATATATATATATATAAACGAGGTTTATTTTTCTACTTCTATAACTATTGTCTCTTTTATTTACTATCAACGTCCCTCATGTTATTGTAAACGTTAATATCATGATGTGTAAAACAAAGAATTTACATGTACGGAAATCTATTCTGCCCTGTTCGATCATATTTTAGTTTCCTGATGATTGCCAAAAAATGTGCATGAGACTTTGTTACAACTAAGTTCTAACAAATACGGTACGTGTATTTACGTACTAATAATACACTTTCATATAAATAAATACTCAACAAGTTGGACGAGAGATTTCGAGCGAATTCACAGTTTACTGCAAACGTATGAATTATGTGATTTATGCGTAACGGTAATTCTTGACGAGTCAACACGTGGACAAATGTAAAAAGATATCATTAACATGGAGAATTTGTAAGTCTGAAAGCAGTTTAAAACAGAAACATTGAACCAACATGTAGAGTTAACAACAATATAATGGCACATTGGGATTCCTTGAACTATTTCATAACAGAGATTTGCATTCCGTGACAGGATCCATGTGAAATGACTAAAAAGGACGTATATAGCAAGTCATATATGTCATTAACATTTGCTTCCAGAAGAGTCTTTCTTTTCCCTACATTTTCTTTTCTTTTCTTTTCCCTATCTTTTACATTTATTACTTAAACAAACTGGAGAGAAAAGCCGATCATGTGCTATAGCTTTGTTGTCTGATATTCAGTGGCTTTCTTTCACTAAAACCTATTTATCATAATCAATTTAAATTACTGTAGCACACTACACTAGTTGAATTTATGATAAACTCATTAGCTCATATTACCTGGAAATTTTTTGAAGAAGCACAATTTGCCCAGTCTTTTACAATCAGACAGAGGAAAGGCATGTAAACATCCATTATACTTTTTTTTTCATTGTTTATAACAAGGCAAAAATTTTGTACAAAAAAAAAGACCAACTACAGCACCAGTCTGTTATGCATAGCTTATACCAGACTTGATTCTTTCAGCATTCCAAATACCGTATGCAATAGAACCAATGACATGCAATCTACATATCATTTGGTCTACATTTAATAGAGTTCCATCTCAGCATGTATGCGTATTCGGAATAGTGTAATTTACACGCAATAACGTATATTTTCTCCAGATATACCATTGATCCAAAAGCCCGTAATTCAATGACCGCTTTTTTTTCAAGTTCAGTATAACATGTATGTGTGATATAAAGTAACATGATGATAAACACTCAAAGGTGTACCAGCGTGCTGTCCAGCAGATGAAAGTTCAATTAATTTCGATACATTTCTTATTTCAGCACACCAAACCAACCACATATTGCCAAACAAGTTCGAGTTAGGTTACTGAGTCTCAAAGATTATATTCTGAAGATGCCTGATCACACACGCAGAAATAGCTAGGCTCTTCATATTCAAATTTCCTTTAGGTGGGCTGTCAACATGCATACATATCATAGAGCACACGGTGTTTTGTGGTAGGGGAATCAAACGATTGATGAGGTACACAGCATTTTCAATTCTAAGAAAGTGAACAAACATATGGGAACGAGTTAAGTTATGTAATATGATCATCATCTTGTGTGGTGGAGACACAAGTGTACAAATCAACAATGAGTTACTAAAACAGCGTCAATACGCATGTCATGTATTTAATTATTTATGAACAGGACTACAACAAACGATGAAAACTGTGAAATAGTGCATAAAGTCCTGACTGTGGCTTGAGATAATATCCGCTAAATAATAACTCATAGTAGTCTGTTGATCGTTAACATAAAATACATCTTTAAATGAGTGCTTTATTATAAATGAGCAACATTAACATATCCATACAATCTTCAGGAAGAAAGAAACACTTCTTGTTTCAATGAAAAATACGACTCATTAATGACATTTGACTCCAAGTTCCCAAACACAACAGTGACTACCGAAGCATTTAATAACAAACCACCCCTCAATGATAGACCATGCAATATGTCGGAGAAGATGCATTTTCATGGCCTGTTTTCAGACAATGACCACTAATCTTTAGATAATGACATATACCCCAGTTCCTGAACACCCTGAATGTAGTATACCACAGAAGCATTATGATGACAATTCCTGAATACTGTACTATAGAATTTGTAAGAGGAGAAGCACATTGTTTTCAGTTATCACCAAACCATATGTGACCCTTAGCAACAAGTTCCTGTGAATAATGTAATAACAATTACATTTCAACATTTGTCCCTTGAAACTGTGTGAGAAGATACTGTATGTATGTTTTGATTCCAAATAGAGTAGTTTTATCTACTTCCTATTCGAGCTTCTCGTGACTAAATATTTGTGCAATAAGGTTGTTTTTCTTCTGAGGTCAGCCGACTGTCTGAGTTAGTCATTGTTCGAACGAAACCATAAAAGCTATACAAAAGTAACCATCCTATTGTATAAAAGCACTAAATTACTCACGTAGCTCGTGATTTCCGTTGCTATGCATGAAATCACTCAATAAATATTTGAAGGAAGAAGAGTTAGCCCACATTTCAGCTTTACAGAAGCTGTGGGACAGGGCCACAAGTTAATATCAAATACAGGGTTAACTTTGCGCAAGGAGGAAACGTAATTGACCCAAATGTGAAAGTCTTGTGGGATTTTCCGTCATTTATATTTAGTACAAGCAAGTGAACACCAACACAACATTTTTTGCTAAAAGACAAACGAAGTTACGAAAAATGCCCAGAGAGCGAGACCAATTACTGGAGCGGGGAAGAAACGGGGAGCATAGTGAGGGTAAGTATTACTTATTCTGTAGTTGTAAGCTAGACAATATGTTAACACCTTACACATATTTATATTTGTGAGTTTTTCTTGGCTGATTTTGAAGTTGTTTCATATGAAATATCATGGATAAATCTGGTTTAATTCATGTACCGGGCATATATAATGCATACGTATTAAACCTTTTGAGCTTTTTAAGCGCAAGACTGCAAGATATTTTTCAATTTTAATCTCATTGTTGATTCTTAAACCTTCATTAATTGAATGTTCGCTCCTTGTTAATGGTTAAGTTCAGATTCATCATTCGATTCTAACAAGACATTCTACTACGTGGACGGCGAATCCATGAGCTGAGGTTATTTTACGCCCAACCCCCAATATGACACTTTTTTTCCGCCTTGTCTAAAAATCAGTAATTCGAAGAAAAAAAATCAAACCTCTAGCAAATATACAATTCATAAACTAACTCTAGCTAGCTATGTTCATTCAATACTATGAGCAGACCTAAAGTAATATATTAAAACATGGCTGTATTGCACATCGGTATTGCCGTAAAAGAAATGCCGAAAAATTCAGTCCCGTCGGTGAGTGAAAATTTACATCTTACCGTCAAACCCATAATCCGTCAACGTTTTCACTTTTCCCCAAAACTTTCCTTTAAGTCCATATTTTGCTGAAACATCGAAATCATTCTATGTTCATTCATTCTTTTATTTCGATCTTTCTTTACCTATACATTGATAGTCTATTTCACCTTACTTAGCTCCACCCCCATCGAACTTAATAACACCCTTATCTTGATTTTGTATAAATGTTGGAGAAACAAGTCGAAAACTTAGAAGTAAAGAGCGAGTTTTTTATAGGAAAAAAAGCCTGTTCATTTGGATCACCGTATGATCAAACAATAGTAACACTCTTTTAGCGCATATACTCAAGCCAGTCATCGGTTTTATTTATAACTCCCTTCTCGCTGCCATATCCTCCACTTCCCCATCTTTTGCTCTTCTTCTACTCGTCTCATTATGTTATAGCCTTCCACTGCCGTTGGTGATCTGATTTGCCTTATGAATTCGCAGTGTACAATTAAAGCTAGACAAAGTTTGTTCTCAACCCACTTCCACCTACGCCCCCCACCAAAAAAAAAAAACCCCTGCTGGTCCGCTTCTGGAATAGACATGAAATACATTTGGGATGATCTTAAAACTGACTTGTACTTCTTATACTCACAAGAACATGAATCGTTCTGGAAAAAGATTACTGTCTATGTGAAAGGTTTTCATCCAGAAACATCGACTTATTCAATGCTTAATATTATTGTACCAGTATTGGCTCTTGTCACCGGTGTTTTTACTGGCGATCAAATAACCTCTTATTCTGACAAATATGTACAAGGCATTTGACAACTTTACTCAACATAATGGCTAAAGAAACATGAAAGTTGAATAGAAAAATATTAATTTTAATTAGATTAATCCTAGCAGGATATTCTGTATTCTGTATATATATATATATATATATATATCTATATATATATATATGTATCTATATATATATATCTATATATATATATATATATATATATATATATATATATATATATATATATATATATATATATATATATATATATATATATATATATATATATATATATATATATATGGTTGTTAAAAACATATTTGTTGAAGATAAAGAACTCAGGGCAGCTTGTACAAACAACGAAAAGTAAATATAGCTAGTCTCATAGTAATTAGGTCTTGAAATTTGAGTAAGTTCAAGGTAGCAGACCATGTAATGTGTCTATATTTCAGAATAACCATTTTGTGTAGAACAGCTTCATTTTAACCGGACCTTAGATAAATTGAATTGTAGTTCTCGTGTCAGGCAATCGTCGTTATGTATTGGTCAAACTATGTCTTTTTAATACCAAGCAATTGTTGTTGTGCATTGGTCCAACTATGTATTTCTGGTGTTATAGACACTGAAGACTCGCCCCAACCGCGTGTCGCCCTCTGAAAAAAAATTGAAGTTTTCTTCTTGTCGCTACAAAATACAGACGGTAATGAAACGTGGTACATTGTTATCTTCATCTGGACCTGAGATGTCCAACGATGCTTTATGCACTGTGTTGTGGGTATTCGCCGTAGCTGCCTGTATTGACTGTACACTAGTGTCTAATTACCGACCATATCAAGCTGTGTGTGTATTTTCTGGGATCCATGGTGGTCTCTAACACTTCTGTTACACCTCATACGAAACTCGCTCAGATTACCGGCATCAGACGTTTCTTTGGGTGCGAGTCTTCACTCCCTTTAAGCGATCGTCTGACATATTGGTTCAACCATGTATTTATAATACCAAGAAAAAAATCCTTATGTTCAATAATATACTTTATACTTTAAAATCAAACGTATTCACTATCTATTTTTTCTACAATGTATGGTTGTATCAAGTTATCATTTATACAGCGATTAATGTTTCCTTAGATAACCGACAAATAATAATTTAATTTTCACCTGAGGTACTTGTAATGTACAAAGCAAAAGGGTCAAGACACTCCAAATAGGGCTACCTTCTTTCAATTGTCAATGAAACGTAGTAGAAGTCTATAACTGTATATAATTGTGTAGTATTTCAATTAACAGTACTGCATTTTCAATAGAACGTCTATCTGTAACATTTGGAATCTCTTCCAAGGAGTATAATATCGTGATCCCATCAGCATGACAATATATCATGTCCTACTTTTTTGTAGTCTAGATTTTCTTAGAAACCAATGTTATTTTTGCTTATAATACCAAATTGTTATTTGCCAAGCTTATAAACTTCGTTCAAGCTTTTCCTGTCGTTAATATTTTTGTTTTCGTTTAAAGGCAGATAAAGTTTTTTTTAGATCATCGCAAACTAAGGCCCAGAAACTCCAGATTGGTCTACCTTCGTTCAAGTGTCATTGAAACTTAGTGGAAGTCTTTAACTGTATATAAGCTAATTTTGTAGTGTTTCAATTAATAGTAATACATTTTCAATAGAAAGTCTATGTGTAACATTTTGAATCTCTTCCAAAGGAATATTATATCATGATGTTATTAGTATAGCATGATATAACTTCCTCATTTTTGTTGATGTAGTCTATGTTTCCTTAGACAACAATGTTGTTTTTGCTCAGAATAAAAGTTGTTAATTACCACGCTTATAAACTTCGTTCAGTTATTTCTTGTCGTTCATATTTTTTACGTGTGTGAGTAAAAATCCTCAGTAAAGATCAAACGATAAAGCCCTATACACGAAACTAAACTTCAAGGACGTTCATCCTTATAAATCTATATATAATATGCCCCACTTACTGGTGAAGTTCCACATTGTTAATCAAATTGAAATTAGAACATTGTGAAATATTTTTGTCATAGTTTAAAATAAGAAATATTATTATCGCATCGCTCTTATAGAGAGGATAAGATATTGTAGTTCATTTTGTCAGTTGGGTCGTCGTAAAGCTGTATCAGTAGCCATGGCAGCATCTTCCACGGTTATTGTTAATTTTCCTGTGTAGCTACTCTCGAGGGGTCGTATATGGTGGGGTGCCCCATGGTGACCGGAAGTACATGATTGAGGGAGGGGTGCTCGTGTGCACGCAGATGATAGTTTGTGTGCACACTGTTGTGTCAAGGTTGTACAAGGTATTAAGGAACTTTCAGGGACTAAGAAAGGTTTTGTTAAACAGTTCAACCATTATTATTCTATAACTTTTTGTCTAGACTATATTGCACATTATAGTAGAGTGAGTTATACGGGGAAAAAGTACCACTGAAAAGAACGTTTGACCCGCACTGCGTAACAGTTAGTAATTCTTCGAACGAAACCATAGTAGCTACACAAAAGTAACCATCATAGCGTATTGAAGTACAGGTAAGTAGGACAAATGGAGGGCGATCAAAACATTACCACTTAATGAAATCAAATTTTACTTCGTTGTATCTGTTTTTTAATTGTGCCAATATGTTCATACTGAGCGAGTGATAATATTATAGAAGCATGCGAACTTTATTGCTAAACGAGCAACATAAAATGGCGCAGAACCACACGACGAAATCTACAATTTCTAGAAACGAAGCTGTTGACTTTGATTAAGAAGATATCGTAAATGAACGGAATGGTCACTTCACTCCGACATGAAATCAATACAGAACTGACAAAACTTTATAGTATATGCTTGGGAAGATTTGGGAGTAGGAGGGGGGGGGGGAGGGAGGGGCATAACGGTCAACAAATACAATGGATTATTTACGCTCAGTTTCAATTAAATGTATTCATCGAGTCATTGGCTCGAATCTCGTTCAGTTCAATTCAGCAACAACAGCAAAAGCCCAGCATTGCGTGCTTATTTAATACAAGTAACCTTCTTCTTTGTCTTGGACATTACAGAGAACTCGATTTATTGTGTTCGAGATAGTTGGCTTTAAGCCTCGGAGAAGCTATAGCTTGTTCTGTTTTATTTTGAGAGAATGTAAATCACAAGTGTCTAATCTAAACATAATTAGTTTCATTCTCTGTTATTTGTCTGAGTGTGTCTCGCGCCACATACCCATATTACGATTTATATCCGAGTTAAAGAAGCGAAACATAACAGAACACTCCCAAGGATATTTTGCAAAGTAGGTCAATTAATATGTTTTACATCCGGTTATGACATAGTCACCGTTTATGAAGGCTATTTGGTGATTGCGAAGCAAGCGCAGGCAGGAAACGTAACTGACTCAAATATATAACTCTTGCGGGATTTTCAGTCACTGATTAGCCTATTAGTACAAGCTTAAAAAGAGGAATACCAACACAACAATTTTGCTATGAGACACTCTAGTAAACGAAATGGAGCAACATGTCCGGCGAGCGAAACCCATTACTGAGGCTTCGAAGAAACTAGGAGCCCAATGAAACTACTTATTATTTAGTTGAATCAAGCTGTTTACACCTCAAGACAGTTGCTTTTTAGCTGGACACATCACAGACACCTCACTTTCCCAAAGAATAACATTCATACATTAATTACTGCAAGTATTTCCTAAGTTAGCACCACCCTCATGAACTTAAAAACACCCTTATCTTGATTTTGTATAAAGTTTGGAGAAACAAGTCATGTTGCCAAAAATGTATGTACTGCTTTTACGATTCCACCCTAGGCCTCTTTGTATTTGTGACCTGATATTACAGCAAAACGCAGACCAATCAGATGTTGTCTCGACAATGACAGAATTGCACTGGGCAGAAGAGATTCCTTTCAGTCAGTTTACGTGCCCCGCAGCTATATATTTCATCCATTTAAAACGTCAATATGAGATACATGATCACATTCTTATTACCCTAGTGGTCCTCGTTTGGGTGGACATTCATTTTGGATGATCTGAAGATTGAGTTGTACTTACTATACTAGCTGTAAAACAAAATATTCTGGAAAATATTTATTCTTTTTGTGACTCCAAGTAATCCAAACATTTCAGCTTATTAGATGCTGGACACCATAATACGGGTACTAATTGCTCTTGCCTCTGAAAGCCAATTACTGGGAAGCCAATTCATAACTGCAATTCTAAACAGCAATATGGTTTATAAAACGATATGAGAATACACGAAACCATGATCTCATAGCAGTATATTCTTAAACAGCTAACCTGGAAGAGAAATAAGTTTAATATTTTGGTCAGGATTTCTTAATTTGGTATGTTTAAAAAGGGGATATCTTAAACATTCCTCAATTGAAAATAACGAACGGACATACACTGACATGCAGGTAAGGACACCGAACATGAAAATGTTACTCAGTAGATGGAGACCAATCGAGATTAACTGAGGTTAAGTTAGACAATTTGACGATTAAAAATGAAGGTTGAACAGTAAAAGAGCACAAATGACAAAGAAGGAGGAAAAATTAAGAAAAAGCAAATGGATTAGTCTATAAATTCTTATATGCTTTCACCGTAAATATCGATGATGCAAAGGCCCCAATGAGTAGACGAGATCGGACTTCAATAGGAAAATTTGTAGTTCAGAAGAAGAAAAATTTTGAGAAATATCTGAAATTCCGAGAAAAATGGCATGTTGCAGGACAAAATAGTAGAAATTTGAAATTTCCAACGTCTCATTTGGAAGACCGTAGCATTCAAAATTCAAATTCGTCTGGTGAGTACCGGTATACCGTCAATTCTCATCTGTGTTCTGGTGACTATATTTAAAATCATGCCTACTACGCCTTTGCTATAGCATTTGTGACGGTTGGCATTTTGGAAATAAGGCCAAAGCAAATTTAGTATCTTTATGTAAACATTTTACTCGACTTCCTTTCTCCTATAGAGGTTGATGTTATCAGTTTACTTGACAGAACTTCAACAATGTCAGGGATAAATGCAAAGTTTCTTCTGATTATGATTACATAAACATTTACAACAGGACCAGAGGTGAATGCAGGATCTTTTACTTTCTATCCAGGTTTTTTCTTATATCCCTTTATAGTACGATGCCCATTTATATCTTTAGAATTGCCCGGTCATGAACTTATGAGTATTCAAGTTAAGGCTAACCTTCACAGTACACTTCTTATTCCATCGTTGATGATGACATCGAAGGTATTTTGACTTGCTCCTCTCGATATCAAAAGTGTAGTTAGATTCTTTAATGTTGGCATTTTTATAGTTGACTTAAGTATTTTTCTTAAAGAAAAGTCAACCAGGAAAGTGCCTGGACACAAAAAATACTTTTGTTTTATATGAACAATAAAAAATAGTATTCATACACCTGTTCTGGTAATTGTTTTGTAAGAAACTGGTATATTGGTTGGAAAATGAATTGTGACATTCCGGGTGACAAGTTTGACAGGGTAAGCAGTATAGCACATGTATGCCTGGATCGACATTCACTTCGGGAGTAAGCAGCTGTTGATGTTAATGGCAAATATATCGTCAATAATTGTTATTGTATCTTAGAAAGGAACCTAATAGTCTACAGTCAATAGCAATTGTCGTTTCAACAATTGGGTATATTGCAGCAAAAGGAAGGAATATATTTCTAACAATACGTTGTTAGAGAGATATACGTCCCTTTTGCTGAAATATACCCAAGTGTTTGAGTGTGCTAATTGACCCTTTGCGAACTTTTGTGTTTTGAAAACTGCATGCTCAGGATGCTATGACGTTATACTCATGAGTTGAGGTATTGGTATATATTTAGCTTTACGCTACTTAAACCTTGCATGTGTTAGTTAGCCAACGTATGTAAGATTTTCATACTTGTATTTATGCATTATATTATATGTGTCTAATATAACATTTGACAATTGGTTTTCATCATCACAGACGAACGCACATCGAAATTCGAGTGTACAAAAGAATTAGCAAAGCAAATGTCTTAATTCACTATCACGTCGATAATTTCATAAGCCATAGAGAAAAAAACTTCACTGGTTGTCAGCACTAGCCTATTAAGTGATCGGTGCCTAAACAGGCTATAAGCATCATAATGGACTAAATAGTTACAAGCCCATATATCGATTTACGTTTGGCGTATTCAGTTTATGATTTTTTTCAAACACAGCAGCGCTTTAAACCAAACGAAAACGTAGAAGCGGTCCATATACACATGCATCAGTAAAACTGTAGAGCGACTAACTTATATAGCTGCCGTTTGGCGAGCGTGACTAAACTTATATTGGCCAAAACGCATAATTTACTCACAACTAATAATACAATGCTTAGTATCTGCAATTAGAGTAGTACAGAATACGACAGCAATTCTTTCTAACTTAGTTTAGCAGAACCACGAATATACTGGCTGCACCTATGTTGTTTCAAAGAATTATCAAAGGAACAAAGCAAGGACCGACGCCGCTGCTTGTTTCTGCGAATACAGCTTGTCTTTTGTAACATTGCTTTAGTACTAGTGGCTAGCCTTGGCACACATAGTAAACAATATATTAAATAATGTTATGTAAATCACGGGTTGTAAAAATAAAAAACATGGCATTTTGTAAATTTTACACAACATTCAGTTAAAGTATGCGTATGTCTGCAATTGAGGATTGCCGACAATTATAGTATCAGTCCACTTAGTCATTTTATATGATTACAAGTAATGTTTGCCAAAGAGTTAATCAACGGTCACAGAGTTAGATAATGTAACCTAATTTGTACCAGTTTGTCAATTAAAGTCATTTATCGTTACTAAATATACCAGTAAGACACGGCCAAACACGCGCAAACCACATACAGTTCGCAACCACTTGAGCTACAATGCATGGAAATCACGTTAAAGGACTGGGGCCTGGAAGACTTGATTGACAAATTCGAAGGTAAGTTTAATTATTCTGTAAGTAAGCGTGGCAATACTGAGAAATGCATTTAGACTCACGACTACAGTGGGTAGACGACAGATTTTGATTTGCTTGCGTTACGTAGACCTAACATTAAATGTATACATTAAGTTATATCATAGGCTAGCTGCTGTTTGTCATATTTGTCAGAGAATCACGGACGGACGGAGGATTTATTCTGTTTCTTAGTGTATTCTATTCGCAAGTTCATCTAGGCCTCATCCTAATTGAGTGTATCCTTCGAGTCCTTTTTACGTAATAGGTCTTACTTAGGCTAAACTAGGCAGTACATTTTTAAATGGCCTTGAGCATTGGCCTATCCTAACGCTGATACCATTTTTTTTAGAGTAAACGTATTCATGTAATGCATAAATAAATACTGGTTTGCCATTTAAGCAGGTTGCAAGTAGGCCAAAGCTGATGTGGATTGGTGCCACTGATGGACCTAACTAAGGCTGTCATATGGTAGTGATCTTGTCCTAATCATAGCAGTGTATCCAATTGCAGACAGTTGGAGTGAGCATTTTTTAAGCATAATATTTTCCCAATTCTTCATCATGCATACTTTGTTCAAGTACCAATATAAAGCTCAGAGAACGAACTTACTAATGATGTGTTTATGTATTTTTTTGGATCGGAGGGGGGGGGGTTATATCGAACATCTTTCCAAACACTTTAGTTAAAACTTTGTTTACATTGAATATGATTGGAAATTTGACCTTTGACCTAGCCATTTTTCTCAAAATCAACTGAAATTTAGATCATCCAAGCAGTCTCACTAATAATTCAAAATAAGCTTAACATATTTTTAAGATACCTTGAAAAGCTCAGGTCTATTTAGTGAGGTAGGAAATATTACCGGAATTTCCCCAACATGCCTGAAATATTTGTCAAATTATGGGCAAAAGTAATGAGTATATACATACTATACAGACACAGACTACACTCTCCTAAAAGCAAACACAACTCATATCGCGGACAGGGCTTAATATACCACATGTCTTTTTTCCTTATTTTGACAGGCATATCAAAATGAAACAGCTTGAGAGTATCTCTGTTAAAGGTCCATGCTTGATAATTAACTTTTCTTACCACTTGAATAACTAAACGATTTTTTTTTGGATGCAGATGTCACGTTGTATGTGTTTACACAACCTTATCATGATGGGAATGTATTATTTTTTTTGTTTTAATTAGGAAAGCACCAACTTACAGTTCTATCTGCAAAATATTTCACAAAACCCTCTTCTATACGTATTACTTCTTGGAAAAAGCCAAATACATGCTCAGCAGTTATTTGTGATCATCAAGAGACTTGCCCTACCTCAGAGGGCATTCATGAAGACCATTGATGTGTGCTTTAAATCATTACATGTGTTCAATCTGGAATACCAAAAGGCATGTCTTGGTGCCTGGGAAGTTTTACAAAAAGTGGACTGGTAGTGTGAAGTGAAACCAGATTCGAGATTTTCGTGCTTACCGTGCCAACAACAAAGACAATCCAACTGCAGTGTAGCATAGTCAGCATTCCACATGTTTTCACATCTCAAAGTTAACTTTGATGTATATCTTCCAGTTTCTGTTAAAAAGATTATATCCTTTCATTTCGCCACTACTTGTTTTGATTAGTTTGCATGCAAATTCAAATTAAACTAATAATAAACAAACCAATGTGTATCTAAAGTTGTTGCTTGTTTTAAATTGACTTCAGGAATAATAAGAATAATAAATGAAATTATAAAGCGCTAAAATCTACGGAGTATTTAATAGCGCTGTACAACCCTAACAGAACGCTAACTTGCAAAAATGAGTCTTCAAACAAGACTTAAACTGAATGAGAGTGGGAGAACTCCGCACAAAAATGGGCAGTCAATTCCAGATGTTGGGCCCGGCTGATGGAAAAGCACGGCCGCCATAGGTTTTCAGTTTAGTTATGGGAACTGTGAGTGTGAGTGTATTGGTAGAACGCAAGGTATAACGAGTACTGACCTGGAAGTGTTGTTTCTTTGTCATTACATTTTTTTTTGCCTGTCACATCGGATGACTTGAGGAAATGTTGTTATTGTAAGAGTGTTAAGATTCATTGTGCTTAATACTCAGCAGTACAATAATAAATCCAATCATTGTGATGATTGTGTGTTTCACATGATGAATGTACTGTCATAGCATTCAGCGTCCCAATAATGCTAATGGTCAGTTTAATGCAAATATGTTTCATGACACAAAGTTCACTATTGTTCCATTTTCTTTCAAGAAGACTATATCGGTGCACTTCATTCTTCATTTGGTACTGGTTGATTGTTGACTCTAAATTGAAATTAAACTATAATCTGCAGCAGATTATGAAAATACTGCTTTTACAGGAAAAGTTGTGTCTTTGTCATTGTTTTTATGGCTGACAGTTAATTATGATTTAACTTTAGCTTTCAAATGATGTTTAATATCAACGTTGAATAGGTGGGTTATTTCTGTGAAATGTGGAGGAAATAATTTCAGTGCTAACTGGCTACCACCAAATATTCAAGATCCTTCTTCTTACTTGAGGATGTAAAAATATTGATCCATTGCGCTTCATAGTATTCTATCATAATCCTGATAAAGAGCTGATAGTAACTTTAACTTGTTGGAACAGTACTACAATGCTCAATTATATACCAGCATGTTTAAGTTGCTCACAAGCTCATATGACATTTTTCTAAAACTATGCACAGATCATTCTACGTATCTATGCAAGAAATTGTACTTAACCTGTGTAAACCATTTGCTGAGTACAGGCTTCATTGGCTATTAACGGGTGGAATTCCCCTGCTATCGGAAACTATACTAACAAAGGTCGGATAAAATATGGTTTGGTTAAACGGAAACCTGATCAAAAAAAAAAGAAGTTGCGTGTCAGAAGTTGGCAAACATAATGATTCTTCGCTCAATGTACAAAAGTTCAGAGGTGCAATGAGGTTACTTGCACTTAGAATATTTTTATAAACAGGTTAAGTCAACGTTGACTTGATTTTCATGTCAAATACGAAAACTACCAAACTAAAAGTAAAATTTACTTAACTGCTGGTTTGTAAAGTTTTACATGATCAGCATGTAACGCAACTACAAAATTTTTTTGTAAAATTTTACAACGATTTCAACATGGCACCCCGTTCAGTAAGTATTTTCTAAAAGTTTTGCGTTAATTATTTAAAGCAGCTTGATGCATCTTTTTATTAATTCGATCACAACGGAAAAGCACATTTTAAGAGACAACAAGAAAGAGTGACAACACAAATAATTCTGAATAGTTGATCAATTCAACCTATTATTTTAACACTTAAGAAGTTATCATGTGCATCTTAACATGCATGAATAGTAAACTATATTTTAATTTTCGTGTCCAGTTATGGATGGCAGTTTGCATCATATACATTAGGCCGCCGTAACCACATTGATATGATAATTTCAATCGATTGGAATTTTCCAGCAATTTAAATATCCCTTTTACCTATAATAAAAACAACTACAATAACAAAATCATAAACAAAAGGTAATAACTAAACATGAACAAAAGGTACTTTATCTTTAAAGTGCATGCATACGGAAATTTAATGATTTACTTTTTACTTTCTGAGATGCCTATACAAAATGTATTTGGTCGACTTAGGAATTTTCACCCAACTCTCCTAACATGTAAAGATATTTGAAAGCTCCAAAAAATAACATAATCAACTGTCTGATTGCAAAATTTGATTGCGAAATATATTGTACATGATATCGTTATATAAATTCAGTAAGAGTGTGAAATATATATATTCTTATAAATATGTTCTTATATATATGTTCCTATATATATATATATATATATATATATATATATATATATACATATATATATATATATATGTATATATATATATATGTTCCTATATATATATATATGTTCCTATATATATATATATGTTCCTATATATATATAGGAACATATATATATATATATATTTAAAAATCTTACTGAAACTATATAATGATATCATGTACAATATGGAGCGCCAGTTATTAACTCCATTTGCCGCAATGGACTTAAGTGCCGCGTTTGACACAGTCAACCACCAGCTGTTATTGGGCATTCTCAGGAAGGGCTTCGGAGTTCACGGGTAGCTAGAAAATGGGTATCGTTGTATTTATCTGAGAGGCAATTCGCTGTTTGTATAAACAAATCAATTTGTACGCCGATGGAGGTCAATTTCTCCGTACCACAGAGTAGTATGAATGGACCAGTATATTTCACCTGCTATACTAACACAATGAACACATGTATCAGTGATGACCAATTCCTCATGGCTACACCGATGACCACAGTTTCTATTCCAGATTTAAAAGCTGAGATGTTTCTTAGGAATTGGAGTCAATCAGGGGTCTTTCTTCAACTCTAGAAAATGTGAAACTCTGGATGCAATGTAACCGTCTCAAGATGAATGATGACAAATCGGAGTATATCGTTTTCGGAAGCAATCGTCAACTAACAAAGTGCAATACAGACGTTTTATCCATTGGGGACACTCCCGTCCGTCGTACCAATAGTGTGAAGCTACTGGGTGTTTACATGGATGAAACCCTCAATCTCAAACATCATATTTCCATGAAAGCTCGTGCATCAGCCCTCGCCATGTTTAATCTAAAGAAGATCCGGAAATATTTGGACAAGTCGACATGTCTCAAAATTGCAAATGCCATGATTTTCTCCCATATAGAATATTGCAATGGTCTTTTTATCAACTTCCCGGCCTCCACAAATTACACGGCTAAAATTATTCTCGGCAGATCAAAATATGACAGTGCCTCCGCAGCATTGAGGCAGCTGCATATCCTCCCCGTCAATGTTCGTGGCGAGTACAAGATCCTCCTCCTCGTTTATAAGTGCATACATTATTCAGCACCAGCTTATCGTTCCAAGTTGCTGGAAGTTAAGACACCTGGTCATACAACACGCTTGTCAAAGGGCATCCTTCTCAAGGTTCCTTTCATACGCCGCAAATGTTTCGCAGGCCGCTCTTTCAGCGTTGCTGGCCCCACACTCTCCCCGTCGACACAAGAAATTCGAAGACCATCAGAACTTTTAAAGTTGCTTTGAAGACTCACTTATTTAAGAAATGGTTTTTATAATTGTATTTTTATTCAGCGCCATTGAGTGTTTTTACAGTAATGTGCGCTTTACCAAGTGTTACCACCTCAACCTCAACCTATATATATATATATAATATATATATATATATATATATATCTAATATATATATATATATATATCTAATATATATATATATATATATATATAAATGAAAATCGTAATGAGTTGGAAAATCAAGAACAGTGAAAAAACTTTCAGCCTGCACCGGGATTCGAACCACGGGCCTTCCTCGGCTATATATATATATATATACATATATATATATATATATATATATATATATATATATATATATATATATATATATATATATATATATATGGAGTTGTATATTTGCAGTCTAGAAAAGTGAGCCATTTGGCGAAATCAGCTTTATCGATCCTATTTTGATTAAATGATATGTATATCATCATTGTCTCATTACCTAACACTGCTAAGAACATAATCAACTTCATGTGTAAGTCTCATCAATAAACATGCTACCAACACTATGAAAATTCCATATACCTGTTTCTAATGGGTTGTTCTGCTGTATCGTAAAAAATATATATTATTATGTTTCTGCGCTTGCGCGTGATATAATTTCTGAAACGCTAGGGAGAAATGTTAGCAGGCATGCACCAGCATACGTTTTTCGTGGACCTTCAGTATGGTACACCTATTACAGTGTAACTATATGAACCTGCTTCGTAGTTTTTCGTGTATTTACTGTACTGGCTGCTGAGTAGTACGACTGGATTTGTGTTAGGTTTGGGATTGAAGACATTACGCCCGGTAAGATGATTTGTTTCAGCTAAAAACTATTCATATTGTATTTGTAACCAGAGCGTACTTTTCTTTGCCGGAATGTTCCCTTATATAATGTAACTTTCTCAACTTCAAAGTTTAACCGCCCCAGCCATACTCGGACTTCCATAGGTGATATATAGCTAGGCACTTTGCGTCAGAATGCCAGGCTTAGGTTAGGTAGCCAGGCTTTTTCTAGGCTTATAAAAAGTAAAGGTCTAACGTTTGGCATAACAAGATTAGACTGATGCCCATTTTCCGTGATTGCCTAGTTAATTAGGCCGAGACTATCGTGTTGGCTTGGCTCGAGAAATATTGAGGCAAACGACTACCTTAGATACACATGCCTATGCATAGTCCAGTCTGCTGATGTTAGTGTTAGATATATAGCCAAAAATTTGCACCTAAGTTAGGCCTAACGTTGGCCTCTGATATTAATGATTTAGACCTTGTTCATATTGATTAAAAAAAAGTAAATGAATAAAGTTTCCTCTGTGAGGGAAGATGCAAGAAATGAGAACAGGAATCCAAAATTCATGAAACCACAGGCATTATTCTGCAGGCACAACTTCTTGCGCCACTTGCGAGATCATACCTATGATACACAATATATTGTAGCTTAGGCAAGATCCCAAAGGGTGAGGGCAACTTGCAATTGCCTGATCAGAGCATTCTATGTTGAATTTCTAGTGTTTAGATTCTGGAGTTGGACATAGGACCCAAACGTAAGCTAGCATTTACCTTTCATTAGGGCTTTACTGTAACTAGTTACAATTTAAGATCATCCATGAATAGTATCGAGTTTATTCGTTTGCCTGGCACCTAGCCTAGGCCCATAACTAATTGTTCCTCACCACAACTGTAGCATGTAGAGTCTAGAACTGCTTATGTGATGTTCATAAGGAAAAGGATGAATATAATTATGAGTTCACAGTAAGGAGGCTTTGATGTGTGATACCTCGCCCTCATAATGATTTTCAATTTTCTGTGTTATTGGTGCTTAAACTTTTACATGCTGAATAACATCATACGGTAATACTTCAGCCTAGTGACTCTAAAATGGTTGATAAGTGGTCCTTAATGTGTCATTTACTGTGTCAATAGGCACTAAGCACTCATCAAGAAAGAGGAAAGCAGAACAAATCCCTGAAAAAATCGGTGGCCTTGGCACATAAAGTTCTATGAACTAAACAACTTTTCAGTCTGGTACTTCTCTGGCAAAGGTATGTTAAAAAATTCTTTAAGTTTTGTTAAAGTGATCTGCTGTAGAGGGAAGGATGGCTTGAAATAAGTGACAAACACTTGTAACCAGTGAAACACTAAGACATTTGACTGATGTTTAATTTTTTTATTTAGGGTTACTTATTAGGGCTGTGTTATTCCGGTTATTCCCCTAACCATTTAACCGTTTGATTATCTGAGCAATTTATGGTTATCCGGCATAGCCATTATTTCAAAAGCTGTAAGACGTACGTAACTTAGTATAGGGTTAACTAACCCTTAGTATACACACCTGCATATTGGAAAGGCCTAGGCTGGGCCTATCCTACACCTGCATTTCATAAGACATGCCCCATGATAAACTGTTATGAAAGAATTTGCACAACAAGTTCTTACCTCTCAACAAAATGCCATATTCATGTTTTGACCTTAGTATTCACTAAGATTCCAATTACTAATTTTAATATCTTTACTGAACAGCAACTTTACAATTATGTTTAACTGTATTATTGTTTTGATTTTCTCAAGAATCCATGAGTCTCCACAAGTTTGCGCAACTTACAGAAAAATCCAATATATATTATATGTGGAAAGATCAATTTTTTTTTAACACACTTAATACCCATTGACATTGGTCACGGATCAAAAGTTGGCCCTAGAAATTTGAACTTGCCTAAGTTAAATGCTCACAAGGAACAACATTTTTAATCAATGACATTCCATTGTAAGAAGAACCTTGGCCAATCAGATCTTGTAACATATTTTCTAAAGACCAAACAGATCAAGCAATGTGATTGGTTTAAGTTCAAAATGTGAGAAATAATTATCCTAACTATGAAATAATATGGCCTACACTGAAACTTGCGAGGATGGTTTAGAATTGTCCTTTTTGATGGTGTCACAAGAATAAATGACCTGTAGGGCTTCAGATAATATCCTTCAAACGTTAACATATTTGCATCCCAAACCATAATTTTGTTTAAACTTACACAGTTGTGTTGCTTGAGTGTTCCGCTTATTCTATACGTCTACACAATAACGGGAAACAGTGGAAAACAGTAATTTCCTTCTAGTATTTGAATGATCATCCAGATGGTACGAAGACTATGATACCTAAAACTATTAGCTCAGGCTTGGAGTATTAGATCCCCAATTTTTGGGGAGAAAGGTGAGTCGGACTCCTGCAAAACAAATACCAAACCCTTTACATACCCTATTCATTTACAGTCTGGATGAAAGAAGTGTTACTGGGTGCACATGCGCATTAGACTGAAAGCGTTAAGTTTTTTTTTTGTAGGCATGGACACTAAGACAGAGTCAAATTTTTGTTTTGGCAAGTGAAGATGAATATTTTTTTGTAAGATTAATACTAGCAACATCATATGGAAGTAATCTAGCAAGAATAGTTTGGCTTTGTAACAACATTTTGTGCTTGGTATATATGTTATTACCAAAATTTTCTAAGACGCATCGAACATCTTACACCATATATCTTATCCTTGTTTTTCTTTGTTATTTACTTAGGTCGCAGGGAGATTTTAGAATTCCATGATGTTCATGAAATCTTTGGCCTTGATAAGAAGACTTTCAAAACAAACGTAATGAACGAAGTCAACAAGTCTAAAACGATTGCAAATGGAGAGAAAGCATATGCAGGAGTAACATCGGATGATGAGCCTTCTACCTTATTTTTAATTTACCCTTGAGTCGAGAGCAGATCTACCATTTGGAAGGATCGCAATTGTAGTAAAGTAAAATGTTCACATTAGGGAAGACATCCCTTCAGTAGGTATTAATACTAGCTGCATGGTATTTCCATAGTCATGGACTCGTCGACTGTAGGCTTTTAGAGAAAGGTGTTAAAGAAAGGTGATGTTGGCATATAGAAATATTACTCCAGGTTGATGCATCATTACAGTACATCACATGTGTTGAAAACTTATGTGTATCTTTTTAAGACAAGTCTTACATATTATTCTCTCAGTGAGAATATAAACAGGTGTGTTCTCCCCTAAGTACCACAGAAATGGGAGGACTAACAAGACTTGTAGGAATATGTTTCCTCCCGGCTTCATGTGATTTCTTTTGAGAAATGCAAAGTTTGTTAGTAGTAGCAGTAGGCTATTTGCATCATAACATCACCTTTTTTGAAGGGTAAGGTTTGTCATTTCCTTTTAAAACGGTAACATTTATTATCCCTCATGGCAAATATATACAGGTAAATTACCTTTTAAGGAACATAGTGACAGCATGATGTGGGAATCTCATATCCTTCTGTATTTGCTTCACGAACACAAAGGTATGCATCTGAACTATGTTTTAAAGAGATATATTCTGATTCGCAGTCCACCATGAGTATATGACACAGGGTAAATAATTGACACCTTTACAATTAGTGGAGGCAGATATGTGTACAGTATTATCACCATAGTCCACTAGAAAGAATACATGAATGGTTAACTTGGATCAGTCTTAGGCCTGTACGTAGGCCAGCACAACACAGATATGTTTAACAACACACTTAATTGTGGGGATATCATATCCTACTGTTCAGTAGTTGCTGCACAAACACAACTATATGCATCAGAACTGCGTTTTAAGGAGATGCTGTTGATAAGATTCCTCCACAACTTGTGTAATAGGATTGTGTTCTATCCAATGTATTTACCTATCTGTTTGTTCATCAGTAACTTTCCTACAATGACCAATTGTTCAGAGATCATCAGCGAGGTTTAATCAACCCTAGCTCAAATTGGAAGCATGATGAAGAAGCCAATATGCATTTTTCAGACCCACATGCCCTATCTTTGTACCACACTTATCAAAAACCAATATATCTCATGTAAGGAGTTATGTGTTATCATGAGGGCATAACAGTAGTGTAGGTGTATTTCCCCCATGGATATACGTTACAGTGATATTTTGGTATGATATTACTTTGTTGTTCTTATTTCCTGCTGAGTGTATTTTTTGTTTGTTTCATTATGTAATGTAACTGGGTGTTTTTATTTACAAATGTACTGTTTGTTCAGTTGGTCATGGTTATGAACTTGGTCGATTTTCTGTGTAAGCACGTATATTTCCCTTAAGGATCACAGTGGTTGCAGGACTTACATAGACTGTAGAAGTATTATCTCCACCTGCCTTTAAATTTAATTCTTTTCTTCAAAGTTTACATTTAATTTAATAGTTAAAGTATTTTTGGCTGTCTGCATCATGACATCACCTTGCTTGAAAGTGTGTCATATTTAAGAGAGAGTAACAAGTTTTCCCCCTAAAGAGAAATATACAGGTATATTTCCCTTTATGGATCATAGTGACAGAAGGACTTTATTGTGGGGATATCATATCCTACTGTAGTTGCTTCTTAAACACAAATATATGCCTCAGAACTGTGCTTTAAGGCGATGCTGTTCTATAAGATTGCTCCACAACCTGTGTAAAAAGACTGTGTGCTATCCAATGTATATACCTGTATGTTTATACATCAGTAACACTCCAACAATGACCAATGTTCAGAGATCTTCAAAGAGATTAAAAAAGTATTTGTTTTACCACCTAGGAAGAAATTTACCTCACTGGGACATTCAGTCATTTTGTGTGTTCATTTAAAATGTCTAACAATTTGGAGAGTAAAGACCTTCAGGAAAGTACATTTTGAAAACTTGTAGTAAATATAACGTGCTATAATTTGAGGTCTAAACAGACTTACTTTTAACATAGCTATACATATACTTTTCAAGTAGACATATAAATAGGTTAATTAACTCTTTTAAGGTAATCACAATGGAAGTAGCAGTAAAGGGATAGATTTCCATGTGAAGTTGAGTCTTTGTTTGCGCAAAGATTTAAGTAAAATTTTCTTTTCTCTGTACGTCAGATCATGTAGTAAAAGATGCATTTTCAGTCTGCTGCCAAAGCAGGAGTGCTTATTAACTTTGTTTCAGTTATGATATTCCAGACTTTGGGTAAGAGTACATTGTCACTTTACTGGTTTATATGTTTAACACGTTGCAGAGGAAGCCTCAAAGTGCTATGTCCGTGTGTCTAGATGTGCCAAATATAAAAAGATGCTCACCTTAGTACAATCCATAATTGTTCATGGAGGAGTATGAAAGCTCCTTGGGCTGCCATCTATATTGCTGCCAGGCTCATTGAAACAATACTAGCCTGGACGCAGAAACCCAACAAAAAAGTCAATTCTCCCGATGTCCTCTAAACGTTAATTATATTGAAAGGAATTGACAAATATTTTCTCTTGAATTTCGATAAAATTGCAAGGTAACGCCAGTCATGTGACAAATGTGGGAATTGGAAGGAAACAATAATGAAAATGAAATATCGCGCCATTACATCAAGCAGATGGTAGAACTGATAATCTCTCTTTATTATGTTCTACCAGTTATTGGAATACACATACACCGTAATAGGTATTTGGGTATTTTCATCAACTTGAAATCGCACAAAGATCACAGCCGTAGCATTTGCACGCTATAGTTTAGTACAAACATACTTCAAGTTTTATTAGCATGTAATAAACTGCAAACTGCTTGAATTGCCTAATGAAATGTAACGCGTTAGTTGTATAGCTCATTGAGGAGCAACACTCACGCAATCCTAATTGTATCGTCGAAATTTCTTTACCTGGAATATTAGAGAAGCTGTCAAAACATCAAATTAGCTCTAATAACGTTAGAAATATCGATCGAAATGAATTACAATTCACAGCGTTTTAAATACGGCCAACACGGTAGTTTTCACTTTTTGAAAAATAATTTCTGTGTTCCTAGGTGATGTAAAATCAAACAATAAGATAGCTACGCCCTTGTTTCGCACTGATAACAATGTAGATTGATATATTTGTGTATTCTTTTATATTTGTATTTTAAGTTTGACAATTGTTATACTAGTGTCATTGTATGTTAATGATGCTGTTTTTTTGGTGTTGCTGTTGGTAGGCGATGTTACAGGTTTAGTGTATTTTCATCTATCCATATTTACATATCTTGCTTCAGTGGGTTTGATAACAATTGGAACTAAAATTGTATGCATTTGACAAAGTCAGTATAGGCATATGTCAATAAATTGCTTATAATCTTTATAATTCATCAGTTGTTTGTTAGCTTGTGCAGGTTAGAAACTATAACAAAACTGTATGGACACCTAGTTGAACACAACATAATCAAGTCTTGCAAGCAGAATTCGTTATCGGATTATGTCTCATAAGGCAACGGAGATGGACAAATTTGGCAAAGGTAGACATACGAACTACACTAATACTGGCTACAATAACATAAACGACAAAGGTAAGGCCCTAACATGATGTATCAACTTTCAGCGAAACTGAAGCATTTCAATGGCAATTTAAACTTTTTTCTTTTAAATAGCTGCCACTTTGCGAATGTGATTAAAATTATATAATTCAATAATAATATAAAACACATAATTCACTCACTAATAATGATACAGAATACAGAATCATACAGAATAAAACAGCCAAGTCTTTCAACATCGATTTCAACATCGAGTTCAACATCGATATGTGGCAGAACCATTGATATGCTGACTAAACCTATGCTGTTTCAAAGAATTTCAAGTAAACAACAGCAAAGACTGATGCCGCTGCTTGTTCTGCGAACATAGCTTATTTATTGTAACATAACGTTAGCACTAGTAGCTAGCCTTTGGCAAGTAACCTCATTGCACTTCTGACCTTTTGTACAATGAGCGAAGAATCATTAGTTTTCGTTTAACCAAATCAAATTGTATCCGACCTTTGTTAGTGTATATCAGCCTAACCGAATCGGCAGTTAAATGCTTCTTTGTTGTTTTTCAGCCAAAATTGCAAGTAATCTGGAATTATGTTATCTAAACTAATCATCACAGCTCTTAAATAATCATGGGTCACTAAGTCAAGGCGTTTAACAGCCAAAAATGAATATGTCGTGGTCTAGAGTTGTCATAAATTAGGTTAGTAATTGTTTAGTAATTTCGTGCTCTCAGCACATACCTGGAAATGATCGTAAGCCTAGCCAATTCTATCATTGTTGTTGCTGACATGTGTAAGAAAGAACGTATTTGCAACATTTAAGTTTGTACTATTAGATCTGTTGTACGGCACCTACCAACAGTGTTTCAATGATCCCTTGTATGATTTTTGCTGTACAGTGCTAATTGACATTATAAGTGTTAGTGTAATTCAGTTATTCAGTCTGAGCTGTTCGTTGACTGACACCTGTTAATTTTACCCCTAAGTATTCACATAGTTGCAATACAAAGTTAAAATTCATCTTATATAGTGCGGTGTGCGTGCTATAGCAGTCACTTATTGGTATCGGGTCGATACCAAGACGAAAGATGTCAAAGGCAATTCCAAATTCACATTTATTTCTCATAAAGAAAACTGCATGTTATGGGTGCCCGGTCTTATATAAAACAAGAAAGCAATATTTTGTATTCCTTTTGCTTTTATATTTTGTCTAAAAGTGTTCATGTAGGATATCGACATACTAACGCAAATGGTAAAACACTACGTCAGGTAGTTGTTGCAATAACCCGTAAGTCACACCAGGAAATGACGTGGCAGCAATTTTATTACTAATTTCAAAGAAATATTGATGAAGTACATTTGTTCATCCGCTGCACATTACATACAATGATGGAATACAAGACAAGCTTCTCTTTGTTGTAAACATTTAATTTTCTGAAGGTTGGTGGCTTTCTCATGAGAGTGCAACCTACAAACAAGTTATGGCTGCTCCATTGTCTTTTTGAATTTCCCTCTGATTGTACTCAACTGTATATAGTGCCATTACACCAAGCAGATGTTAGAACGGTAAATCTCTCTCTACTCCTCTTCTACCAGTTATTGAAATACACATTCATCGTAGCTATAGTGTGCTATCTTACGTTTAATACATTAATTTTTCAATTTTAATTCAATTCACTTGTGGCTAAAAACTTAGTAATGAACAGACGGTCATCTTAATGTAAAGTTATATAAATTAATATCAAAATCTTTTTATTTTGTGATACTTAACAGGAGTTACTCTACTTTTATGATATATGCCTTCAACATAGGATAAGTATATCTTAAATATGTTTGTAATGAGAACAATTGGTACAATGTTCATCAACTTGAAATCGCACAAGGTCACAGCTGTAGCGTTTGCACAAAATTCTATGCAAACATTTTTCAAGTTAGCAATGTAATAAACCAATAAACCGCTTGAATTGCCCAATGGAATACCAACGCAATAGTTAATAGCTCATTGAGGGGCAAAACTCTGTGTCGTGCACGCCTTGGGGAGCAAACAGTCGCTCTGTTTTTATGTTTCATTCACAGAATGTCACCACATGAAAGCTACTTCACACGACGGTGCAACAATATCCATTGCAACGATTACCTTTACCCAATAGAGCAATCTTGCTGCAGCCAACACAATGACTCGCACTAATAGCGCTAACGTTATCGAAACGAGGTTCAGCCGCGATCATAATATTATCGTCGAAAATTCTTTCACTGGCACATTATAAAAGCTGACAAACATCAGATTAGCTCACATATCGTTAAAAATTGCATATCGATCGATATGAGTTATTATTCACGACGTTTAAGGCACTGTCAAACGTTTTTTTGTACTTTTTGAGAAGTAATCATGTTGTGTTTCTAGGTAGTGTAAAATTAAACATTAATGCTCTCACTAGTAAAATAGCCACGTCCTTGTTTCGCACTGAAAACAATGTTGATTAATATATCTTGTATTCTTGTTTATTTGTATCCTAATTTAAACTCATGTTATAGTAGTTTTAATGTATACCAGTAATGTAAATAATTTTCTTTTTTGTGTCTTGTAAGCTTTATCGTGAACTTTTGGTGGTCGATGTTACATGTGTATCAACAGCTATCCATATTTACATATATCACATATATACAGTATAACTATTGTTGTACTGTATATAACTAAAATATTATAACTAAGACGTTATATGTTAATACATTGCATCTGACCTTTATTTTTCATCAGTTGCTTGTTAGCCTAGTTGAACACAACATTGTCAAGTCCCGCAAGCTAAAGTCGTTAATCGGAGTTAGTCTCATAAAGTAATGGGGTCGCGAATCAGTTCCAAAGCGAAGGACAATGACAACGGGTCCAATAAGCGGCTTCTTAGCGTCTCTAACTTCTCTAACGGTAAGTCTTAACATGATGTTTTAATTTTCCAGCGAGACTGAAACACTTCAATGGACAACTTTTTTGTCTTATCTTATCTTTAAATAGCTACCATTTGGCGAGCGCGACTAAAACAATACTGGCTAAAATGCATACTTTACTCACAACAAATAATACGTATTATGATATGCAACTTGGGTAGTAAATAAGACAACAGCAATTCTTTCCAACTTAACTTAGCAGAACCACCGATATACTGGCTGCACCTATGTTGTTTCGGAGAATTCCCAAGAAACGACAGCACGGGCTGATGCCGCTGCATGTTCTGCGAAGAAAACTATCAGTAGTATTAATTATGTTGGTTATAATTTATGGTTTGCTATTTTTACAATTTGAATGCATTGCAACTTAAATGGAGAATGAGGTGGGATAGCCAATTTAATTTTCAAGGAAAGTGGTAATTTAACCTGGAATGAGGTCAACAATTCTTTTATATTAACCAGGATAATGGTGACATCAACCAGGATAAAAATAACCAGAAAGAGGTGGAACATTCTGTGATATTAACCAGGATAGTATTAACACCAACCAGGAAAAGGTTGGTTAATTTGACCAGGAAAGAGGTGGAACATGTTATGATATTAACCAGGATATAATTAGCACCAACCAGGAAATGTTGGTTGCCTTAACCAGGAAAGAGGTGGAATATTTTTGATATTAACCAGGATAGTAGTCACATCAACCAGGAATTGTTGGTTATTTTAACCAGGAATGAGGTGAATACCCATTGATATTAACCAGGATAGTGGTAAAATCTCAGCAGGAAATTTAACCAGGTTTTCCTGGTTATTTCTACCAGGATTTTGTTTACATTTCATTCACCAGGATACCTGGTGAAAACAACCAGGATATGGAGGGTGGCATATAAACTAGTGTAATTTCACCAGGTTGCGTTTAGAGTGTATATCTAAACACATTTGTATACACATGAGATGCAACATGTTGTCATATGTAGTTTAGCATGATTATTACATGGAATTAAGGCAAATTGTGGGTGAGGGGTGAAAAACTCAGGAGCAGGAAGTAAATAATAACTCTTAAGACAAAAAGGCAAGGAAACACCTGCTTCAAGTGATATGATGGGTATATAACAACATAATACATTACCTTCAACACTTTACTTCAGCACTGTAAAAACTGAAAGGGCTTATTTACAAAAAAAAGGGTAAATGTAAATCCTGCATAGTTGCACCCCTAGGTGGTATTTTTGCACTAGTAAAAATTGTATCTATTTGTGATGTACTTTACACAAGTTTTTACGATCTGAACAACCGCCGAGGTGCGTAATTTTACATTTTAATTTTAATTCACACACACGAATGGTATATGTACCAATTTGGGGTTCGCTGTGCGGGATTTTCATTTACCCTTGTAATTGTCTCGTACTTTCAAACATGATGTGTTTTATAACCCCATCAAATGCGGGTGAATGAACACACATGAATAGTATATGTACCAAGTTGGATGTCGCTGTGCGGGATGTATATTTACCTTTGATTTCTCGTAATTTTACACACAATGTGTTTAATTACCCCATAAAAAGCGGGTGAATTTACACACACAAATGGTATATGTACCCATTTGGGTGTCGCTCTGCGTGATTTACATTCACCATTACTTCTCGTAATGGTACACACGATGTGCTTTCATTTACCCTTAATATTCAGGTTAATTTACACACACAAATATTATGTTTTCTTTTGGTGTTGCTCTGCGGGATTTACATTCATGGTCAGACAATAGTTGATCCTAGTTTCGGTAAGGTGCAAAAAGATACATTCCTTTATAGTAAGGACAATTAATTACGATTAGTTTGCATATGTAGGGACTACATGTACTATACATATCTGTTTCGTGTAAATGAGAGATCAGTGCCCGTAGTGCCTCTCGCATGACAAGCTTTGATGACAAAGATGGTTAAACTAATTTCTTTTACCTTTTTAGAAATACTAGAGGTTCCCTATGGAGGGACCAATTCTACACAAAGTAATTAATATGAATGCTTTCGAAAAAGCAAGGGTCGTACACTGAAAAAATACACTAGTCAATATTGCCACGGACTAACGTTAAATTAGTCTGTAACGTTAGTCAATGCACACGGACTAGCAAAAATCTTCGTTTCATCGCTGCTTCTTAGTCAGTTTACACTGACTAAGGAAAATATAATCGCAGCTAAGTCGGTGGCGACGGACTAAGGTATTTTAACCCATGGACTAAGAACGATACAGACACCCGATTTACGCCATAATCGTAGCTTAGTCGGTGTCGACGGACTAATGTATTTTAACCCAATTCGATTCACTTCAATTTGGAAACCGAGAGGCAACGGCAGCTTGCTGGACTTGGCATAGTTTCATACGATCACTCTAAGCAACTTTCAACCGTAAATCACCCAAGAAGGTCTTTAGAAGAATGGAGGTATTAACTGCCATCATTGGCCTACCTGTTATTCCTTTCACTTGAAGGTAAAATTAAGGTTAATTGTTAGGCCACTGGCACTAGTACTGTATTATGGTTAGTGTAACGCTACCGTTGTCACGCTGGCGTTTCGCAATACACAAGTGCAATGACAGTGAGTAGCCTATAGGCTTCTACTGGGTACTGCAGTGCATTCTCAACACTAAAGTGTGCATTCTAAACACCAATTAACAATGTGTTATGTGTGTATTGGGCTAGATTGAACAGTGGCACATAATCTTCTAATTTATTCCCAAACAAATGCTGGAACTGTAAGTCTCAATAGTTTATTTGAAGTCTACACTCATTTGGTAAAGATTTCCTGTAATTTCCCATGTGAATCTAAATGGGTAGGCTTTGTGATATTGAATAAGCAAGGCTAGACCTTCAAACGTACAGTCACAGTAGGCTGAACAAATTATGTTGGCTAGTCAACGGTATTATTTGTTGCGAGCAGTCAGGATGCACGCTTCAGTTCTATTTAACCTTTTCATTTATCATTTTTTAGTATTTAATTTCCGGTCACGCCCAGGAAATAATTGCGACATTCCTTCACGGTCGACTTGTTTACTGTAAGAAGTATTAACCGTTTTTTCTCAGGAAAGCTTGATAGTCTGAAGTTATTATAACATGTGCTTTTAGTATACTGCCAAAAGATTAAGTTGCTGTATTTGTATTGATATTTTATGTAGAAGTAACGGAAAATTTAGTATGTTTAGTTTGGTCTAATTGCACGTTTTTTTTTCTGTCCAATGTAGTGCAGGGTTCACTTGCGCGAATTCAAATTATTCTGTTTATGTATATGTTTATGCATCGATTCGTAGATTATGATGTTTTTTTGACATTTATTTGTAATTCAAGCATATCTGTTTAGTAGCAAAGTTTAAAGGTTAAGATTAATTAGTTTTCTCTTTTTGATCCTAGATTGAATGAAACTCATTGACGTAAATAATAGATCAGATGATACAGTTTAACGCAGTTGCTAAAACTCTGGGTATTCTCTAGTCTTCGCCGGTCCATTATATACTTTAGTACTACTAGTAAGACTAAATCAAAACGACCGAAAGACAAACTTAGTGTAACAAAGTACGGTACTGATTCTCCTCTAGCCTAGGTCTAAACAGGCTTGTTATGTGAGCAAGCAAAATAAACAACTAAAAACGATTAGGCCTATAAATAAGTTGGCTCAGAGCATTTGTGTTTCTAAAATTTTATATTGTTAAAGATCATAAAAACAAACAAAGATTTAGCCCATGCTTTATTATCTCTGTATTCTGGGCATTTGATTCTGGTTGCAATGGTGATGACACTCTCGTTCAAATTTTCAGCTTTATACAGTCTGCTTCAAACTTTGGGATTGTTTTTTGAGACTACAGTATAGTGGAAGCAAATCTCACATAACTTTGTGGTGACAACTTTATTTAATTTTTTTTTCAAATGATGAATACTTTGCTGTTTCTTTTTTCCAGCAGGAATTGAAAAGCCAAATATCTAAGTCAAGGGTGAGGTTTCCTGTGATGTACGACACCAGTGTGGAGGCAACAACAGAAGAGGAGAACTGTGTTATATATGGCTTAAAGACATGTTGTAAGATGATATATTGGTAGCCTTCGCAGAACAAAAGAGTTTATCCAAGAGTCCAAAAAGCAAAGGAACAAGTACTATAGAGAAAAAAAGATGGAAGAGTGAGTTTAACTATTGTACCCAACTGTTTAATGATATTAAAGATACTTTTCATAACCTGTTTTTAAAAAAAAAAAACAGTCTAGTATATAATTTACGTGCAAGCTTCATAAGTTTGGTAAAATTTTCACTGATCTGTAGAGCGGGAGTCCAGAGGGTTTGGTTAGCTGGGAAGGTAACCAATTGCCTGGTACATCACAATGTTCACAATGCATTCCTGATACAAGGGATGGGCATTGCCAGTAATTTTTATTGGTGGGGTACCCCTGCCAGTAGACCCCCAATATGCCCATCCCCTCATTGACCTAAGTGAGCTCATGATTTGAACAGTTGAAACCTACAGGAAAATGATAGGTATCACTTCATGTGTAAGGATGGGCATTTCCAGTATTTTATATTGGTGGGCCACCACTGCCAGAGTCCGCCCATCCCTTACATATAGAATCCTGTGAATCATTTTCCAGTAGTTTTCAACTGGTTAAATCATGAGCTGACCTAGATCAATGATAGGGGGGGGGGCATTTTGGGGGTCTACTGGCAGGGGTACCCCACTAATATAAATTACTGGAAATGCCCATCCCTTACATATAGAGTCCTGCCAATCATTTTACAGTAGTTTTCAACTGGTTACCTCATGAGCTAATCTAGGTCAATGGGGGATGGGCATTTTGGGGGTCTACTGGCAGGGTTACCCCACCAATGTAAATGACTGGAAATGCCCATCCCTTACATATGAAGTGATACCTATCATTTTCCAGTAATTTTTCAACTGGTTATCTCATGAGCTGACCTAGGTCAATGAGGGAATGGGCATTTTGGGGGTCTACTGGCAGGGGTCCCCCCCCCCCAATATAAATTACTGGAAATGCCCATCCCTTACATATGAAGTGATACCATTTTCCAGTAGTTTTCAACTGGTTACATCATGAGCTCATCTGGGTCAATGGGGGATGGGCATTTTGGGGGTCTACTGGCAGGGGTACCCCACCAATAAAAATTACTGGCAATGCCCATCAGTTGTATCTGAAGTCCTAACCAACATTGTTCAGTAGGTTTCAAGTGGTTACCTCATGAGCTGACCTAGTTCAGCCGTGAGGGGTCAATTGTTGATCACTGGCAGGGGTACCCCACCACCAATAATTACTGGCGATGGCCATTTGTTGCTCTTGGGGCCATACCTGACACATTGTACTTACTTTGATGTGTTACCATGAAAACTGATCTAGGTTAGCTATCAGGTGACTTTAAAATTGCTCTCCAATCCACACTCACCACAGTCGGTTTGCCAGTCGTCTGGTTTCATATACAGGAATGCACTGTGAACATTGTGATGTACCAGGCAATTGGTTACCTTCCCAGCTAACCAAACCCTCTGGGCTCCCAGTCTATTGGGATCATTATTAACATGATTAACATAATTATTAAGCTTTGAAAAATAACTTGGTGTTATGCTATGCAAAGCTAATAATTATTTGGTAAAGCTGCTATTCCTGGCTTATAATTTGAGGGACCTAGATTTAAATGTATACCTCCCAATATGTTATAAAATTTTAATGTAAATGTATGTTTATGATAATGTGAGTTATCATGTGCTATATCTGTATATGTGCTTACACGTATATCATATTTTCTGTTCACAGGTCAATAATGGTGCAGATTTTGGCTTCCTGAAGACAAGTGGGAGGCCATTTGTAGTTAAGAGAAACACTCTTTGTTCGTGAAGACTTAACTGGTGTCGATTTGGGGTACCACTTTAATTAAAACGAAAGTCATGAGGAACCCTTGCCCAAGATTTCAACTTTGCATTATTGTGCAGTGCTATACTTTTGCGATTCATGTTTGATCCATTAACTTGTCTTAACTTTGTTGGAATAAAATCATATTTTCAGATTTTTGTTTACAGTGATTTCTTCTCTATCTGTCGAAAGTCAGCCTTTGTAGACATCAGAAGTTTTATCAGAAATAAATACTGCCAACGTACACATTATTTGTGTTTCTTCTGCTCTCTTTTCTTTCAGTGATGCTAGTCAGTGAAACTAGTCGGGTTTAATTCTTTCAGTGATTCTAGTCAGTACAACTAGTCAGTCGATACCGACTAAGAAAGGTTAGTCGGGAGAGGCACCATCCTGACTAATGTAAAACCTGCTATAAACTAGTCGGTGGCTCATATAAATTAGTCAGTAAAGACCGACTAATGTCACCAACTAATGTAACTGACTAATATACATTTACCGACTAAGAAATTGTTGATCGACTAAGCTGACGGACTAAGATGACCGACTAAGAAATCCAACTGACTAAGGAATAAATTAGTCGGTATAGCAACTGACTAAGGCTATGTTAGTCGGGAGAGGCACCAGATGGACTAACATTATGTTAGTCGGTGAACCAATTTAAGTTTTCAGTGTAACAATAACTGCGCAGGAACAAGGTTAATGGTTTTAGCAGCATCGTGAGAAATTTAGAGAAAGGAAGTTTGGTTAACTCGTTGTGGGTTTATTATCATTAGTAAGTTTCTCCCAGTGGGCAAAATTAAACCACGGATCCGAAACTATGTAACTGTTAAAACATCAACACTCGTGGTAATCTACTTACGTGGGCTTTGAAATATGAAGTTTATTCCAGAATCGGCTAAACACATAAACCAATCAATTTGATGAATTGTTCATGAATTTTGTCCTGAAAGATGCTTTCGTTCATGTTAATTGCTTAAATTTCCAATAGCTATAAACAATTCAGATCCGGTTTCACCAAAAGAGGAAGCAAACGATAAAACGAAGGAGGATGAGGTAAAGAACCCGGTCGAGAGGCAGCAAGAAAAAGGTAACATGAAAACAAATGCAGTTGATATTACGATGCCTTACGGTACAAAATTATCATCTCATGATTCTCATCTAATAAAATACGTCAATTACGCAACTATTTTGAATATAAAACATAACAATGTATTAAAAATGCAAAACCAATAAACTCGATAAATTATTCATGAATTTTTACATGAAAGATGCTTTCATTGATGGTAATTGCTTAACTTATAAATAGCCTTTAACAATACAGATCAGGTTAAAAAGCAAGAGGAGGTAAACGATGAGGATATGGAGGATGAGGTAAAGATAGAGGTCGAGAAGAAGAAAGAAGAAGGTCACATGAAAAACAAATGCAGTTGATATTATGATGCCTTACGAAACAAAATTATCATCTCATGATTATCATCTAGTTAAATATGATACAAATGACGAGGAAACAAATATAACTTATGAGTGTAGCTTTTATGTCGTAAACACTGGAACAATGGTATTATCTACGTCATAGGTCCAGTTCATTATAGACACCAACAGAAAAAAAAAACATCCCAGTTGTCCATGTGAACCAAACGCAGTAGCATCGCACGAAAAACTATCGCAACCAGAAGCACGCATGTCGTTGGTACAGTAATTGTGTTTTGGCTTTGCTATGCTAAAACCATGTTGTGAATCCCGATTGAAGTTGCATGCATACATAACATTGCTTTAAAAATGCATTAATATCGTATCAACTAGGCGTAACACTGCATTACATTTACAGTTGAGGCAATTTTAAAGATGAACCCGACCTATACGGACACTGTGCACAAACATGCTAGCGATGTGCAACTGTAAATTATCTGGTGATGAGTCTATTTTCAATTGCATTTTTATGTCTGGACTTAAATTCCGTTTTCCGGGCTGAAATGTATCATTGTGTCGCTGGCGTTAAAATAAATTTCGGACAAACCTAGTCAGTGTGTAGTACGTTAAGTGTTTCAATAACAAACATGCAGGGGGATGAAGTTGTTTCACCTATCAAAATGATATTTTCAGAATGCTTTTCGCTTGCATTTGTATTATTTTAATGAAAGCTGCCCACATTTTTTCTATTGTAACACTACATCAAATGAATAAGTGTAGAGCGTTCCAGTTTCCAAGTTGACCTATTCTTAAATAAACCTACTTGATATACAAAAGGCAGAAATTCAGAGAAAGGAAGTTCGGTTTTCAATCTATGTGTTAACATTTTCCTTAGTATCTCCCAGTGGACAAAGGTTAACCACGGAAACGATACTGTGTAGCAGTAAAACAATTAAAAGTTCCCGTGGTTTTCTATGTACGTGAGCTATGAAATATCACTAAATTCTGCCTAGGGTCATTTTTTAATGATTTTACGCAACATCCCTCATTGTTCTTGATCCAGATTGATGCTTGATGCATACAAATATATGTTTTACAATGCATCAGTTTAACATCAACTAGGCATAATTTTACATTTTCTTAGCTGTCGTTCCTTAAAGGACCCCACTTGATTTGCAAAAAGGCAGAAATTCAGAGAAAGGAATTTCGGTTTTCTCTCGTTGTGGGTACATTTTCCTTAGCTAGTATCCTCCAGTGGGCAAAAGTAAAGCCCGGAAAGGATAGTGTAGCTGTAAAAAAGTTATTAGTACTCGTTGTTATCTATTTAAATGGGCTATGAAATATCAAGTCCAAGTTCTGCCTAAAGTCATTATTTAATTACTTTACGCAAATTGTTTGAATAAAACATATCGGGTTACGGGAACATCCTTCAAAGTTGGTGATTATGATCGATGCTTGATGCATACATAACAATATATTAACAATGCACAGTTTGAAGATGAATCCTACCAACACGGACACTATGGACTGTCATGCTAACACATGTACAACTGCATTAATTTGGTGATTACTATATATGTGTGTGTGTTTACAACTATATAAAATAGCAGAAATGGATTTTGGTCTTCTCAATGCGAACACTGTTTACACAGGAAGCGGCTTTATGTCACATAAAACCAGTATAGTCGATGAACGGTTCATGAATTTTGACCTGAAAGATACTTTCATTCATGGTAATTGTTTAACTTTTCAATAACATTGAACAATTCAGACCATAAGGTTTTACTTCATGCAACACAGACAGATTCCATAATAGTAAGGGCGATTCATTACCATTAGTTTGCATACGTATGAACTAGGTGTAATATGCATGTCTTTTCGTGTAAATGAGAGGTCAGTTCCCGGGTGCCTCTTGCATGACAAGCTTTGGTGAGAAAGATGGTTCATGGTTTACGCTTATTTCTCTTTATGAGATCCATTGATTCCCCCTGCTGTTCCAACAGGTAAGTAATGTGAACACTTTCGAAAGAGCAAGGGCAGTATAAACCTTTAACTACGCCTGAACAAGGTGAATGATTTAGCAGCATCGTGAGCCACATAAATTACCAAGTCGTATTTTGTTTATACAAGGGCCTTTAATGTCGATTTTCGATATTTTTAAGGTCATTTAAAGTTTTTATACGGCATACTTTGAAATTAATATCTAATTTATCAAACCGAGGGGTTTGCACAAACTATTATTAAATATCTACTTTTTGTACATTTCAGCCAAATGTAACTATTATGAATGTACAGTTGTTTTTTACACTTTTAGTTCCATTTACCAACAAATGTTTAATAATACAAAATATTAAAGACAGATTATTGTAAATTTGAAAATGACTAGCACTTTCAATTCTGATTAAATTAGGGCCTGTAATATAGTTATGTTTTGTTTTCAATGTGTATATCCCTTGATTGTGTCCCTAAGCAGGATAAGAAGCCTGAAAATACTGTTGAAATAAGAACATACGAAACTATTTAGTTACTAGCAATACGCAGGTGTAATAAAACCATAGGAACCATAGTATTTATTAAGAGGTAACATTCATAGCCTTCAAAACTGCTACAAAGATCGATACCTCATAGGTAATTGTTATGTAATAATTGCAAACAAAGATCATCTGGCTAAGGTATTTCGTTTCTTGTTAGCTAACTTTAAAGATCAAAGAGGGAAACAAAAACTTACTAAAGCATGTGTAAAGTAAATATGTGAAAGTAAGAGGGCGTGACGTTTTGATTCTAGTAGGATTTTCATCAGAGGCTAAGTGAACGAACACAAAGTAAGAATACGTTATAATAATATGATAACATTACAAACCCCAAAAGCGCCTTATCAAATAAATAAACTTTTCTAAGGCGCTCTACAAATAAACGGAATAATAAAACGATGATGAAGTAAACAAATAAATATCATAGTCATTGAAAAATACAGAAAAGAAGCACAGAGAAGACAAACTAAGAATTAATAATTTATTTTAAGTAACCGAAAACACAATACAAGAGAGATTTAAAAATGCAAGTTATTAGCAAAAAACGGCTATTAAAAATTACAGTTTTGGTATGTTTCGTAAGTCCACGAATGTTGTTGGAACGCTTAGCTCGCTCAGGAAGTTAGAGTACATCTATCAAACGTCGATTTTATTCAAGTTTTAACTGTAGGGACAACCAGTAGAGATCTGCATTGAAACGAACAGTCGTGGGTGGCTTGTATTTTTGAAGCTGTACACCGATGTAAACTTTGTCAAAAAAGTTAAGGGCTTTATATATGCACAAAATAATCTGTGTGCCAATGACTCTTGCAGCCAATGTAGTTCATGAAGAATTTGCGTGATGTGTTTGTGCTGTCGAGTACGTGTCACAAGTCGTGCTGCACAACTTTGCACATTTTGAAGACGACTGGTTAGTGTTTTGAGGTAGGCCAGAAGGTACCGTAATGCATTACCATAATCCAATCGAGATGTGACGAGAGAATGAACATTTCGATACCGTACAGATAGACAGTTAATTGGACAAATGAGCAATGAATAGAGTAAAGTTAGGCACAAGAAAGGAAAGGTAACGAGGGAATTAGAGCTGTGTTGTAGGGAATATCGCACATACGATGCATTTGATGTACGTGTAAAGTTTAAATGGAGTACAAATAATTGCATGTAGGCTAGCATTCTAAGTGAATGGCGAACGAAAGCGTTTGTTGTGGAGTTAAACAATAGTTTCAATCACAGAAAATGTAAAGAATGTCATTGTGACACATGGTAAGTGTACCCACAGTGTGTGACAAACGATATGGTATAGAAAGACAGCAGATCCTCACGGCGATGAAATTCGATTCATTTGGACCTAACGTTAGGCGTAGCAATAGTAGTATAGTAATTAGCTTTCTTATATGTATATAAAAAAATGAAGAATATATACTGCTGGATGACTGTACAAAGATGGTTTATGACATATATATATATATATATATATATATATATATATATATATATATATATATGTATATGTATATGTATGTATATATATATATATATATATATATATATATATATATATATATATATATATATATATATATATATATATATATACAATGTTTAAGTACAATACCAAAGAAATATTTTAGAAATACATATGTAGAAAATTTTAAGAGCGACAAACGGCCCAGTACGTTTTCATGCGTCTCTTTATTCCAGTGTTATTTAGTTTTCAATGAAGCTGTCATATTAAAACGAAAATTTCTTTCACAACAATGCATTAACTTTAGAGTTGAGAACTCCACGGACACTATGCACAGTCATGCTAGCGCATGTGCAATTGCAATTTATCTGGTGATGACAATGTGTGTGTTTACAACTATATAAAGAAGCTGCAAATGGAATTTTGTCTTATCAATACAATACTGTTCATACAAAGAAGTGGCTATATGTCACATAAAACAGATAAATTCTATGAATTGTTCATGATGTTTTACCTGAAAGATTGTTTCATTTATGGTAATTGTTTAACCTTTGAATAACATTCAACAATTGCGATCATAATGTTTTACTTCATGTTTCCCTGACATTACTCTAGTTGATCCAAGTTTCGTTAGGATGCAAAATATAGACTTTCCTTTATAGTAAGGACGATTCATTAGTTGGGAATGCATGGACTAAGTGTAATATTTTAGGGAAAATAACTACAAATATGTATTGCAAATTACTGCAATACTTTGATAAGAACGTCTTTTCTCAAGTAATGTTACCCGGTAATGATATCTATTTTGTTTTGTCTTATTCAGTTACAATTTAATAATTCGATCATTCTAACCTCACATAATATTTCTACCACTGATTCCCTTCCTTTAACTTATTAATGAATCAAAAGAGATATTATCATGGTTCAAGCTTATTTCCTTTACCTTAGAAACCATGTCAAGTGGACAGACCAGTGCTGCAGCAGGTACGTATTGTGAACGCTTTCGAAAGAGCAAGGGCCGCAGGAATCTTAACTATGCATGAACAAGATGAATGGTTTAGCAGCATCGTGTGCCACATAATTTACGTCCACGTATTACTTATGAGTATAGCTTGAATGTCGTAAGACACTGGAACAATGCTATTATCTACGTCATAGGTCCAGTTCATTAAAGACACCAACATAACAAAACATCCCAGTTGTCCATGTGAACCAAGCGCAGTAGCATCGCACGAAAAACTATCGCAAACAGAAGCACGCATGTCGTTGGTACAGTTATTGTGTTTTGGCTTTGCTAGGCTAAAACCATGTTGTGATTCCAGATTAAAGTTGCATGTATACATAACATTGCATTAACAATGCATTAATGTCGTTTTAACTAGGCATAACACTGCATTACATTTACAGTTGAGGCAATTTTAAAGATGAACCCGACCTACACGGACACTATGCATAGTCTTGCTAGCGATGTGCAACTGCAAAATATCTGGTGATGACAATGTGTGTGTTTACAACTATATAAAGAAGCTGCAAATGATTTTTTGTCTTATCAATGCAATACTGTTCATACAAAGAGGCGGCTACATGTCACATAAAACAGATAAATTCTATGAATTGTTCATGATGTTTTACCTGAAAGATGGTTGCTTTCATAGGAATTGTTTAACCTTTGAATAACATTCAACAATTGAGACCATAAGGTTTTACTTTATGTTTCCCTGACATTACTTTAGTTGATCCAAGTTTCGTTAGGATGCAAAATATATACTTCTCTTTATAGTAAGGACGATTTATTAGTTGGGTTATGCATGGACTAAGTGTTATATTTTAGGGAAAATAACTACAAATATGCATTGCAAATTACTGCAATACTTTGATAAGAACGTCTTTTCTCAAGTAATGTTACCCGGTAATGATATCTATTTTGTTTTGGACTTTTTCAGTTACAATTTAATAATTCGATCATTCTAACCTCACATAATCTTTCTACCACTGATTCCCTTCCTTTACCTTATTAATTCATCACAAGAGATATTATCATGGTTCACGCTTATTTCCTTTACCTTAGAAACCACGTCAAGTGGAGCGACCAGTGCTGCAAAAGGTACGTAATGTGAATGCTTTCGAAAGAGCAAGGGCCGCAGGAATCTTAACTATGCATGAACAAGATGAATGGTTTAGCAGCATCGTGTGCCACATAATTCACGTCCACATATTACTTATGAGTATAGCTTGAATGTCGTAAGACACTGGAAAAATGCTATTAGCTACGTCATAGGTCCAGTTCATTAAAGACACCAACATAACAAAAAATCCCAGTTGTCCATGTGAACCAAGCGCAGTAGCATCGCACGAAAAACTATCGCAAACAGAAGCACGCATGTCGTTGGTACAGTTATTGTGTTTTGGCTTTGCTAGGCTTAAACCATGTTGTGATTCCAGATTAAAGTTGCATGCATACATAACATAGCATTAACAATGCATTAATGTCGTTTTAACTAGGCATAACACGGCATTACATTTACAGTTGAGGCAATTTTAAAGATGAACCCGACCTACACGGACACTGTGCACAGTCATGCTAGCGCATGTGCAATTGCAAATTATCTGGTGATAACAATGTGTGTTTTTAAACTATATCAAGAAGCTGCAAATGGATTTTTGTCCTACAATGCAATACTGTTCATACAAAGAGGCGGCTATATGTCGGATGAAACAAATAAAATCCATGAATTGTTCATGATGTTTTACGTGAAAGATTGTTTCATTCATGGTAATTGTTTAATCTTTGAATGACATTCAACAATTGAGACCATAATGTTTTACTTCATTTTTCCCTGACATTACTTTAGTTGATCCAAGTTTCGTTATGATGCAAAATAAAGACTTTCCTTTATATTAAGGACGATTCATTAGTTGGGTTATGCATGGACTAAGTGTAATATTTTAGGGAAAACGACTACAAATATGTTTTGCAAATTACTGCAATACTTTGATAAGAACGTCTTTTCTCAAGTAATGTTACGCAGTAATGATATCTATTTTGTTTTGGACTTTTTCAGTTACAATTTAATAATTCGATCATTCTAACCTCATTTAATCTTTCTTCCACTGATTCCCTTCCTTTACCTTATTAATGCATCAGAAGGTATATTATCATGGTTCACGCTTATTTCCTTTACCTTAGAAACCCAAACAAGTGGAGCGACCAGTGCTGCAGCAGGTACGTAATGTGAACGCTTTCGAAAGAGCAAGGGCCGAAGGTATCTTAACTATGCATGAACAAGATCAATGGTTAAGCAGCATCGTGTGCCACATAATTACAACATATTACTTATGTGTGTAGCTTGTATGTCGTAAACACCGGAAAATGCTATTATCTACGTCATAGGTCCAATTAATTAAAGACACCATCATAACAAAACTTCTCAGTTGTCCATGTGAACCAAACGCAGTAGCATCGCACGAAAAACTATCGCAAACAGAAGCACGCATGCCGTTGGTACAGTTATTGTGTTTTGGCTTTCTATGCTAAAACCATGTTGTGAATCCAAATTATAGTTGCATGCATACATAACATCGCATTAACAATGCATTAATGTCGTATTAACTAGGCATAACCAGGTGCGTATCCAGGGGGGGGGCGATGGGGGCGCGCGCCCCCCGGGTAAGAAAAAGAGAAGAGATAAAAAGAGAAGAAAAAAGGAAAAAAGAGGGGGAAAAAGAGGAGGAGGAGAGGAAGGAAGGGAAAAGAAAAAAAGAGAAGAGAGAAAAAGGAGAAAAAGAGGGAGTAAAAGCAAAACGCGAAGACACCGGGAAGAGAAAGAAGAACAGTGACATCATTACAGCGCTGAAGGGTAGCCAGTGACGGATCAATGATTTCGTAAAAGTGTGACTCACCCTACCCCTTACACCGACAACTCCATTTTTTGACGTTTCCATTTTCCTCTGTCACTAATGATCTATATATATATACTATATATGGTCTATCATAACGCGTGTGTAGAATTGTGCTATGAAACCAGCTGTGGCTGGTCTCGAACTCGACCGTGTCGTCGGGGAACATGACGCATTTTGGGATGGGGGCAACCGCCCGCCCCCCCCCCCCCCATTTCAGCATTTTTTTAAATGATATCGCTAAGTAATTTCAAAATAGAAAGTGCTTAGAGGCAACTTACAAGGCATGGGAAGTGTCATTTCCAGCGATCTAGGAGACATTTTCGGCCAAAATTTGCTTGTACGCTTCGCGCCAACCTATGGTGGCGCTACGCTCAGATAATTTGCCTACAGGCTTCGCCCCTCCCTTGGCAAATTCCTCGCTACGCGCCTGTTCGAATTTGTAACGCAAACAGCAGATATCACATCATATCAGTGAGCATGAAAATGGCGTTCCAGGATGAAAAGCCTCAAAACTGTCCGACTTGCCTGAAAAAATAACCAAAAATTTTCGCGCGCGAAGCGCGCGTTCAACGTGTTCATGTCAATATCATATAAGCAAGCATCGGTTATTACATCGCATGCCATCATGTACCGTACGGTCCGTTCAAATTGCGCAGTATACCGCGGGATGCTAATGTAAACAACGACATGTCTCATGTAGATGTATAAAAAGCATGGAGGTCCAATTATGTCAAAACTCTTTTACATTAGTAATGGCGAATTAGGGCCTACACCCCCGCCGCGCAGTGGTGGAGCGTCCATATGGTCGGGGCGGATGCCCCCTGACGGACTCAAATGGACTGCTGGCGCCTTTTTCAGCTCTTTACCACTTTTTACTTATTCTAGATTATTGACTTTTTTATTGCGCTCTCATCTACTTATTGACATTTGTCACATTTTGTTGGTGTAATTTGGCGATGAAACCTTATTCTTCGTTTATCTGCAAATTAGCCAGGCCCGGAAAGGGTCATTTCCGGCGATCTAGGGAGTATCTTTACTCAAAAATTTTCTGTACGCTACGCGCCAACCAGTGGTGGCGCTCCGCTTAGATAGTGTCGAAAGCGCCCCTTCAGACCATTCTCGCCACTCCTGACCAATACCCCTATCTCCGCCACTGCCGCCGCGCCTCCTACGCCTATGCGTGTAGTGTTCGGTTTCGGAAATATCTGCTATTTTTTCATTTCCTTCAACCAAGTTTTATGATAGCCGTTATAACAGGTTTTAATATTTGTACACCAATAAATTAACTGTGTCTGAATTTTCGAAAATTTCTGACCAACATTCTACATCACACTTCCCTCTACTCGTGCAATTTTGACTGGTCTGTTAGGGGTTGAAGGATGTTTTTTCTATATTGGTTGTCCATATATGAAATTTTGTACAACATTATGGGTATGTTTTGAAGTGAGTTTATTCACGAGAAATGTGAATTTTCAAATTCTGAACAAATATGGGGCTTAAAACCTTGCAAAGTGGGGCTGATGGGTATTGTGGTCCGCGACGTAGAATCACCTACAAAAGCAAAGACCCACAGGAGATGCGATCAGGTCGAACATGATGTGTGCCGGGTTGACAATCTTCAAAAAGGTTATGGATGGAAAAAAAAAAAACTATTAGGAAATACTTGGTTCTCAGGCAAAAAGTGTACATCTGGTTGGTCATTTCAAGCCCGAGAAGTGCCGTTTCCGGTGATCTGGGGGGTTTCAAAACAAGAAATTTTCTTGTACGCTGCGCGCCAACCGATGGTGGCGCTCCGCTTAGATAGTAATTCGCGCCCCCCGGGTTTGAAAATCCTGGATACGCGCCTGATAACACTGCATTTAATGTACAGTTATTCCAATTTTAAAGATGAACCCGACCAACACGGACATTATGCACAGTTATGCTAGCGATGTGCAACTGCAAATTATCCGGTGATGACAATGTGTGTGTTTACAACGATATATAGAAGCTGCAAATGGATTTTTGTCTTATCAATGCAATACTGTTCATACAAAGAGGCGGCTACATGTCACATAAAACAAATGAGTTCGATGAATTGTTCATGAAGTTTTACGTGAACGATGGTTGCATTCATGTTAAATGTTTAACCTTTTGAATAACATTCAACAAGTGAGATCATAAGGTTTTACTTCATGTTTCTCTGACATTACTCTAGTTGATCCAAGTTTCGTAAGGATGCAAAATAATGACTTCTCTTTATAGTAAGGACGATTTATTAGTTGGGTTTTGCATGGACTAAGTGTAACATTTTAGACAAATAACTACAATATGTATTGCAAATTACTGCAATACTTTGATAAGAACGTCTTTTCTCAAGTAATGTTACCCGGTAATGATATCTATTTTGTTTTGGACTTTTTCAGTTACAATTTAATAATTCGATCATTCTAACCTCACATAATCTTTCTACCACTGATTCCCTTCCTTTACCTTATTAATTCATCACAAGAGATATTATCATGGTTCACGCTTATTTCCTTTACCTTAGAAACCACGTCAAGTGGAGCGACCAGTGCTGAAAAAGGTACGTAATGTGAATGCTTTCGAAAGAGCAAGGGCGGCAGGAATCTTAACTATGCATGAACAAGATGAATGGTTTAGCAGCATCGTGTGCCACATAATTCACATCCACGTATTACTTATGAGTATAGCTTGTATGTCGTTAGACACTGGAACAATACTATTAGCTACGTCAAAGGTCCAGTTCATTAAAGACACCAACATAACAAAACATCCCAGTTGTCCATGTGAACCAAGCGCAGTAGCATCGCACGAAAAACTATCGCAAACAGAAGCACGCATGTCGTTGGTACAGTTATTGTTTTGGCTTTGCTATGCTAAAACCATGTTGTGATTCCAGATTAAAGTTTCATGCAAACAAAACATTGCATTAACAATGCATTAATGTCGTTTTAACTAGGCATAACACTGCATTACATTTACAGTTGAGGCAATTTTAAAGATGAACCCGACCTACACGGACACTATGCACAGTCATGCTAGCGCATGTGCAATTGCAAATTATCTGGTGATAACAATGTGTGTTTTTACAACTATATAAAGAAGCTGCAAATGGATTTTTGTCTTATCAATGCAATACTGTTCATACAAAGAGGCGGCTATATGTCACATAAAACAGAAAAATTCGATAAATTGTTCATGAAGTTTTACGTGAAAGATGGTTTCATTTATGGTAATTGTTTAACCTTTGAATAACATTCAACAATTGAGACCATAATGTTTTACTTCATTTTTCCCTGACATTACTTTAGTTGATCCAAGTTTCGTTATGATGCAAAATAAAGACTTTCCTTTATAGTAAGGACGATTCATTAGTTGGGTTATGCATGGAGTAAGTGTAATATTTTAGGGGAAATAACTACAAATATGTTTTGCAAATAACTGCAATACTTTGATAAGAAAGCCTTTATTCAAGTAATGTTACCCGGTAATGATATCTATTTTGTTTTGGACTTTTTCAGTTACAATTTAATAATTCGATCATTCTAACCTCACATAATCTCTCTACCACTGATTCCCTTCCTTTATATAATTGATGCATCAGAAGAGATACTATCATGGTTCACGCTTTTTTCCTTTACCTTAGCAACCCAAACAAGTGTAGTGATCAGTGCTGCAGCAGGTACGTAATTGGAGTAGTTCGTTAAGTGTTTCAATACCAAACGTGTAGGTGGATGAAGTAGTTTTACCAATCAATATGGATATGCTCAGAATGCTTGCATTCGTATTATTTAATGAAAGCTGCCCACATTTATATTATTGTAACACTACATCAAATTAATAACTACAGAGGGTTCCAGTTTCCAAGTTGACCTATTCCTAAATGAACCTACTTTATATGCAAAAAGGCAGAAATTCAGAGAAAGGAAGTTCGGTTTTGTCTCGTTGTGGGTCCTTTTTTCTTAGTATCTCCCAGTGGGCAAAAGTTAACCACGCAAACTATACTGTGTGGCTGTAGAAACATTATTAGTACCCTTGGTTATCTATTAACGTGGGCTAAGAAATATCTCAAGATTCTGTCTAAAGTCATTTTTTTAATGATTTTGCGCAACCTGTTTGAATAAAACATATCGACCTGGGGGAACATCCCTCATTGTGCTTGATCCAGATCGATGCTTGATGCATACATAACAATGTATTAACAATGCATCATTTTTGCATCACCTAGGCATAATACTATATTAAATGTACAGTTGAGACAGTTTTGAAGATAAATCCGACCAACACGGACACTATGGACTGTTATGCTAGCGCATGTATAACTGCAATAATCGGGTGATGACTATTTACAACTATATAAACAAGCAGAAAATAGATCTTTGTCTTCTCAATGCGCATACTGTTTATGCAAGAATCGGCATTGTGTCACATAAAACCAATAAAGTCGAAAAATTGTTGATGAAGTTTTACCAACGATCCTGTCATTCATGGTAATTGTCTAACGTACCAATGTCATCAAAAATTCAGACATTAAGTTTCAGACACATTGCTCAATAGTACTGACGAATCCTTCTTTTTGGTCCATACAAGTACTGGGTGTAATTTTTAAATGCTGTACAGAAATGTACGGAAATCATTCGATTGCCTTCTTTAGGGAAAATAATTAAACTATTTTTTGGAAATTACTGCAATACTTGAATTAAATAAACTTTTTAAGATAATGATACCTGGTTATGATATATATTTTCTCTTAGTCTTTTTCAGTTAAAATTTAATTATGATTTGATTTCTAATTGACATCATATTTCTACCTCTGATTTGCTTCGTTTACTTTTATAATGCACCAGAAGAGATATTATCATGGTTCTTGCTTATGTTACAATTACGAATATTTGGAGATAAACCTTGTACTGTCACGGGTTCTGAAGGCGTAACGACTTGTATTATCTTTAATATGACATATGCACCACGAATTGTTGTTCCTAAAATGATCGTGAACAGTTTCTAACGTGACCTTTTGTAGAGAATGTATTCTCTTCATGCCAAAAACAAAGTGTCGAGTATGGAGAAGACTTAGTACACGATAATTGTTATTGAAAAACAACCTCATGAACCCTTTGCTTACTTTAGTTAGTTAACCAGACAAAGCGTTAATTTGTAATTTGGTGATAATAATTTAAACTGCATGCAAGACGTGAAGTATATTTTGTCTAATTATCATTTATATACATATATTTGTTTGACATTGACAGTAATAAGTTCCAAAAAGCCGCAACACTACTTTGTTTTTAAATGGCAAGTGCAACTACCTAATAGAAGATGCCATATTTTTAATTTTTATTTATCGTCTTTGGACAATTAGGACAATATTAATTTGAAGGTTCTCCATTGTATGGATTTTAATTCACAGACCAGTATGAACTCCCTCAAATTGATCTAGCGGCAAAGATACCAGGATTGTCTTTGTCAGCGGAGACAAAATGCTACCATTTTCTTGGCATTATCAGAACCGTATTTTGTTTATACAAGTGCCTTTAATGTGGATTTTTGTTTTTTTCATGGTCACTTAAAGTTTTTATGTGGCATAATTTGAAATTAATATCTCTTTTGCTTTTATCAATGAACCCCAAGTTGAGGATGGCAAATGTTGTCAAATTGAGGAGTAAAAGCTGTTCAATGAATTTGGAAACTTGATATTAAAAAGTCGTTGTGGGTCATATTTTGTTTATTTGTTTTTTTACCCAGTACGGTCATTTCACATTCCTTGAAAGTCATTTCATCTTTTGTTTTCAAGGATAAAATACTTTGACCTCCATTGATCTCGGATAACATATGATCAACAGATAAAACCGTTTATTACATGTCTTCTGTAAGAAGTGTTTAGTGATTTTCAAGAAGAATTGAATAAAATAAATTGAAAGCCGGAGTTATCTTGGTCCGTAACATTCTATTAACGATGACGTTGACGATAAAATTATGATAATGACAATGATGAGAGGAAAATGCCGATTTGGTCGATAAAGACGATAAAATTGCCGATCACGACTACAGTAAATGTGACTATGACAAACATGAGAATTTTTACAGAGTGAAACATACTTATCATTATTTTTCATTTACCAATTGCAATTTTCAGGTGGACCACCAACGATGACTGGCCGTGTGATTTCCGGTGTGGTTGCTTTCAGTTTCCTCGTAATAGGTTGCGTGTCGATAAGTTTCTATTTTGTTTGTTACATTGGTGACAAAGAACACTATCTTCGATTCTTTGGTCATATGTCTTACCGACCGTCACTGGTTTTAGCCCCACTTATTGTTTTTCTTGCTGCGTGTAAGACGCCAGAGAAACCGTATACATCATGGGAAAACGTGTTTGTATTTACTGAATTAAGTCGTGAAATTAAAAAGAAAGCTTTCACAACCAATAAGTGTAAGGCAAAGTTGAGCACATGTTTCATCTATCTTTTAGTACTAATTCTGGTTTGCGGGTTCAAGCTTGTATTCTTCCTTACAACACTAACTCAGTGTGGCTTGGTCTTTTTGATATTTTGGTTGATTTCTGAGTTTCTTGGAGTTTTGTTTTTCGTCTCGTTCTGCTATTTTCTATACCTGCAACGCCTTGTAATTCAGGTTGCACGCAAGAAAGCCAAATGTTTTTTTGAAAAAAACGTTGGCTTTTTCAAAGTTTGCAGTACGGAAATGAACATTTTTTTTCAAGAATATCACCCGTTAAGAAGTCTAATGCTGCCATTGATGTATATATTTCTGTTCGAATCAACCTTCGGAATTGTGATATTCCTTACCTGGCATTATAAAGATGTAGATCCACCAAACGGAACATCGTCCCCTACAGTACAACCATACTGGTCAATCACAACTCCTGTGTGTCCAATTAACTGCCCGGCTATAGATTTCAATCATTTAAAAAGCTCCATATGGTACAATATATGGATTGTGTCCAGACATATAATGACAATCCTTTTACCCTACTGGTCCGTTTCAGGAATGGACTTGAAATACATTTGGGATGATTTGAGGACCGAATTATACTTCTCATACAGTGAAAATCATGACTCATTCCGAAACAAACTCACTGTTTACATGAAAGGATTGCATCCCGATACATCAACCTATACAGTTCTTAATATTATTGTACCATTAATGGCTCTTGCCGCTGGTATATTTACTGTCGACCAATTGTAAAACCTTATTTTGATGACAATTAAGTATAAAGCATTTGACAGCTTCTCTAAAATGAACTAAATCATAGAAAAGACAAAACCGAAAATAAATAGGAAAGTCATAACCAAGATAGGTGGATGGGTAGATGGATTAATGAATGGGAAGAATGGGTGGATCAACGGATGGCTGGGGAGGATGGGTGGGATGGGTGGATGGATGAATTGATGGATGGATGGATTGATAGATAGATGGATGGATGGGATGGGATGGGATGGATGAATAGATGGAGAGACGGACGGCTGGATGGGCTAATGGATGGATGGATGGGTGGGATAGGTGGGACAGGTGGGATGGGTGGAACGGGTGGGATGGGTGGATGGATGGATGGATGGGTGGGATGGGTGGATGGATAGATCGATGGATGGACGGCTGGATGTATGAATGGATGAATGGATTTGGTGGGATAAGTGGAACAGGTGGGATGGGTTGATAGGTGGATGGATGGCTGTAATTGATGGATAATTGTATGTATTTATGTGTGTATGTATGTGTATATGGATGGATTGATGTATGGATAGATGGATGAATGGATGGCTGAAGTGGGATAGGTGGGATGGATGGATACATGGAATTGATGGATGGAATTGATGGATGGATGGATGGATGGATGGATGGATGGATGGATGGATGGATGGATGGATGGATGGATGGACGGACGGATGGATGGATGGATGGATGGATGGATGGATGGATGGATGGATGGATGGAGTGATGGTCGGACGGACGGACGGACGGATGGATGAATAGATTGATGGCCAGACGGACGGACGGACGGACGGACGGACGGACGGACGGACGGACGGACGGACGGACGGACGGACGGACGGACGGACGGACGGACGGACGGACGGACGGACGGACGGACGGACGGATGGATGGAATCTAAATTTTGTTTTCGTTTTCACACTTATACCTGTAAACATATTTTGTTTTCAATAATTACATGTTTTTCTATACATTTGTTTATTTTGTATTTAGATTTGAGTAATTTCAAGTGACAACCTGATGACATCAATTTGATCTTTTATTCGATGCCGTGGGTGAGAGTGGAGTTGAGGTTGGGGTTAGAAAAAACAGTGACCGATTTTTGATTAGTACCCATTGCTTTATAGCTGTCATCGTGTTCAATATATATACATTGAAAAACATTTAAATGTATTGAAGCATTGAGACTCTATAGCTGCAAATCGGAAATTACCTTTTATATCAAACTGCGCTTTCCTTCAAACAAGTCGTATATAATGTTATCAATATGTTTGCTTAAGATTATCTGTATAATGGCAATAAGTATTAAGCTGAGTTTTCTTCCCAAGATAACACTGTGCTTTCGAAATATGTAAGTGTTTCCTAATTCAAGTTTCTCAAGTCTCTGATTGTTTATCTATTGTAGTGACATATTCAAATTGAGTTCATTAGTTCCAAATCATCTGTATTATATTTGAGTGAATATATTTATTTCTAGTGCCAAGTTATGGTCGGTATGAATTGGTCAAACAGATTCCTTCTAGTGTATATTAGTAGTTTTCAGCTAACGGTCCAGGAAAAGTCTTTATTTAATGGTTTAATAATGCAGTGCTAGTGATACTAGTTATACGGCGATTAAAGTTTCTTTGACAATCGAAGCATTTCAACTTCCACCATCGGTATTTGTAATGTGCCAATCGCAAGGCTCAGGCACTGTATAGAGGTGTGCCTTCTTTCAAAGGTAATTGAAAAGTGACTTTAGTTTATAACTGTAAATAAGGTAATCGTGAAGTCTTAATATATTAAACACATTTTCAATAGAGAGTATGTGTACGATTTGAACAAAAGGAATGTTAGATAGTTGGGGTATTAGTATCACATTAAATCAGTTTCTCTTTTTCGTTAATGTTATCCATGTTTCTGTAGACACAAACGTTTTTTTTTTTGCATAGAAAAAAAGTTGTTATTTATCACGCTTACAAATTTCGTTTAGTCTTTTCTTGTCGTTCATAGTTTTGAAGTGTGTGGGTAAAACTCCTCAGTAAAAATCAAAACATGTTGCCCTATACACGACGCTAACGTTCAACCTTGGAAATTTACATTATGCCTCACTTAGTAGTGAAGTTCGGCATTGTTAATCAAAATTGAAAATTAGAACATTGTTCAATATATTTTTCATAGTTTTAAAATAAAGAATTAATATGATCTCATCGCTTAAATAGAGATGATAAGATATTGTAGTTTGTTTTGTCAGTTGGGCCATATACAGCTGTATCATAGCAACATCTGCCATGGTCATTGTTAATTTTCCTGAGTAGCTACTCTCGGGGGGGGGGTCATCTATGGTGGGGTACCCTATTCGGCATATCGGTTAACATATGCCATTAATAGCATACGCTCAGTTTCAATGTCATTGTATTCATCTAGTCATTAGCTGGAATCCCGTTCTGTTCAATTTAGCAACAACAACAAAAACTTAGCATTGCGTATATGTTTAATACCTATAACATTCTTCTTTGTCTTGGACTTCACAGTGAGCTCAATTCATTGCGTTCGAGGTAGTTGCCCTTAAGCCTCGGAGAAGCTTTAACATGTTCTGTTTTATTTTGAGAGAATATAAATCACATGGGTCTACTCTAAACATAGTTAGTTTCATTATATGTTATTGTCCGAGTGTGTCTCGCCCCACATCCCCTATTACGATTTATATCCGAATTAAAGAACCAAAAAATAACAGAACATTCCCAAGGAGATTTTTAAAATAGGTCAATTAATATGTTTAACATCCGGGTATGACATGGTCACCGTTTATGAAGCTATTGGACGTTTGCGAAAGCAAGAGCAAGGAGGATTTTTAGTCATGTATTAGCCTAGAAAAAAGCTTAAAAATGGGATCACCAACACAACATTTTTGCTTTTGAGACACTCTAGTAAACGAAGTGGAGCAACAGGTCTGGCGAGCGAGACCCATTACTGAGGCGTCGAAGAATCTAGGAGCCCAATGTTCCCTGTGAGGGTAAGTCCAACTTAATATGTAGTTAAATCAAGCTAGAATAAATGCTAACACCTCAAGACAGTTGCTAATCAACAGGACACATTAAAGACACCTCACTTACCCAAATAATTACATTCATACATGTATTACTGCAAGTGCTTCATTACTAAGTACCACCCCATTAAACTGCATAACACCCTTATCTTGATTTGTATAAAAGTCCAAAACTTTGAAGTAAAGAGCAAGTTTTTGAGATGGAATAGTTAAGTATTACCTGTCCCATTTAAGTCACGGTATCATCAACAATAGAAACACTCTTCTAGCGCATATACCCAAACCAGTCATCGGTTTCATTTATCACTCCCTTCCCACTGCCATATCCTCCACTTCCCCATCTGTTACCTCTCTTCCACTAGTCACACTTTGTTACAGCTTCCCACTGTCGTTGGTGTTCTGGTTTGCTTATTAATTCGCAGTGAACAATTAAAGCTAGACCAAATTTGTTCTCAACCCCTTTCCTCTCCCCAAATTGTAAATAGGCTTCGCCGGAACTGTGGTATTATATTTATCATAATTGATTTATTGAGCAACACTTTCTTTTTGATGATATGATCGTCTGATTTGTTCGGGTACTACGCAATCAATGTGAAATCACTCTCTAAGTAGACATTTATTTGTTCCGTTCGAACTGAATTTAGTTTAGAAAGCAGTTACTCTACGATGCTAAGCAGCTTTTTATGTAGGTAGGAGAAACCTAGTGGCTTAGTACTTGCACTTTTTGTCGGATGGCTATTCATATTACAGTTTTCTGTATATATAAATATATACATAGTCCACGTGTAATCCAGAAGAAAATATGATTAAACAACAGCAGAGAAATAAGGTATAACTCATTTATTGACAATGTTCACAATGGTTTAAGACCAGCTTCCCTATCTTGTGATTGAAGCAACGACTTGTTTGCAAGAAGCCGGCAGAACTTTGTAGGAAATATTCGTTGTAAAGTTGGTAACGTCAGTGCCTGTGTGACTTGGGTAAAATGCTCCTTTAAGGAATATTACTCGCTAAGAAATAACATGCTGCCAAGGATGTATGTACTGCTTTTCGAATCCACCCTCGGCCTGTTCGTATTTGTGACCTGGGATTACAGCAAAAACGCAGACCAATCAGGTGTTGTCTCGGCAATGACAGAATTGCACTGGGCATAAGAGAATCCTTTCAGTCAGTTTAGGTGCCCCGCAGCTATAGATTTCATCCATTTAAAAAAAAAAGTCAATATGTTAATGTGCGATACATGATAACGTTCTTATTACCCTAGTGGTCCTCGTTTGGAATGGACATACATTTTGGATGATCTGAAGATTGAGTTGTTCTTACCATACTCGCTGTAACACGATATATTCTGGAAAAGATTTATTCTTTTTGTGACACCAATTCACCCAGGTACTTGCTCTTGCCTCTGGTATATTTACTGGAGAACCAATTAACAACTTATTCTGCTCTTACAACGATCTTTGCAATCACAAGCAAATCTATACAGCAATATGTTTTATATGACGATATGAGTGTACACGAAACAGTCATCTAATAGCAGTATATTCTTAAACAGCTAACCTGAAAGAGAAACAAATTTAATAATTGGTCAGGATTTTTTAATTTGGTATGGTAAACCAGGGGATATCTTAGACATCCCTAAATTGAAGAGAACGAACGGACATACACTGACATGCAGGTGAGGACACCGAACATAACAATGTTACTCAGTAGATGGAGACCAGTCGAGATAAACTGAGGTTAAAATGAGACAAAAAAAGAAGGTTTAGGAGTAAATTACATGCACATTTCACATAAAAATAGCACTAGATTTGCCTTATTTCTGATTGGACGAACATTTAAAAGCAACAGCGCTGCATTTTTACATTACCAGGGTTTTCGTTAGTAGCCGGGACCCGGGTCAAATGACCCGCCTACTTCACTACCCCAGCCCCCCCCCCCCCGTTCCTACGCCCTTGGTCGTAATGTTTTGTTCATTCACTTTCACATGAGAGTAGTAATTTCCTAATCAGACAGGATGAATATTTGGTACATATCTCCGAAAGTCTGAACATCCTTTTTATTTCTTTGTTTGGATTCTCCTGTTTTACATGTGTTAACAAACTACGCATGAAGCTAAGTGTTAAAACTGTTTAAAAGCAAACATAACTGCTTTATATTTGTACTAGTTACCACACCCTGGAGGACTTGTCGATGTGAGTGATAAATTCTACCAAGCTGAACACTGTTCAGATTAGATGAGAGCTATTCTCCTGTTATTGTGCCCGTTCGCAAATTTGTCCACGAACAATACCAGATCTAACTTCTCGGACTTCAACGACAATCGGACACTGGCTGTATTAACGCGGCCGTTTGGCACTTTGGCTACTCAGTCATGAGGAAGTTTTCACAAAAAATTCAAAACTGATGGCGCTATGCTAGATAAGCATAGACACAAGGCTTTTTCTCTCCCTTCGGGAAGGTATATATATACATAGATTACAACTTGCGAGGGTAAAGGGCTGCGGCGTTGGACTTGCCTGGAAAGGGCGATGTTTGGTGATCAAAATGTCAAAAGTTGGGCCAATTTCCCTCGGGGGGGGCACCTGGGGGGTCACGGCTTTGTCGTGGGGGGGGGGCACGTGACCCCCGTGACCCCCCCCCCCCCCCCCGTAGCTACGCCACTTTGTGCATATATATTTTAACATTATTTGAAGTAGGGCTAAAAACTAGTTCCGCATCCACAGTTCCAACCCTTCAACAAATCCCCCTACCTGCACTCGAAATTTCTTTTCCCAACTACAGGTTTGCAATTGTGTGTAAATAGTTGCTCATGATTGGTCGAAAAAATTATATCAGCACAATAGAAACCTTCACTTCGAGGTTACCAAAATGTCTGCATTCATTCGTTTCAACGAAGAAATAACCTTTCAAAATTACCCGAAGCTTTTCGTAAATATATGTAGATATGTTTGGAATTGGTTTGCGATATATTTCCCACTAGTATTGTATGATCTACTTTGATCGAAGTTTTCTGTGAAGGCATTAATCGATAACATCGCACAGTGAAGTTTCGTACAGGGTGCATCAAATATGTGCTGTAGGCAGATATGTATTATGACTTTGTACACAGTGCAGTGACAGAAATATGTCATAATGTACACTATACTGTTTTGTGTATATTCATGCAAGACTCGTGAACTTGCGTCGTGAAGTTGATTTTAGTGTAGGCCTACCCATTCCACGAAACGAATTCCGATTTCTAGAACGGCTCACGAATCTTGGATAACGTATACACGAACCCAATGAAATGTAGCGTAAACATGTGATCCAAACTTTAAACGTAAAGCTAGGGCGTTGAAGGGAAACCCCGTAACTAGACTTAATTAAAAGTTAGTGTGTAACTCAGTGTATGTGTTCGAACTTCCAAGCGATGGTCATTATTGATGCTGACATCACGAGCAATCTGACTGGCTGAAAACTCCGTTATTGCAAACCTGCCTGGTAGCCATATTTGCCCATGCAGTCACTGTATGTAAACATGCTGTTCATTATTATGTATAGTTTATATTTCAGGTATCATTTTGTTAAATTTCCTGAGAGATTGTATGTACCGGTTACGTGACAGCTCTCCTGGTACGGTTTTCTTGTGTTAGGCAAGTTTCTTAGTGAAATGTTCACTTCGAGTCTAGGCATTGTGCTATGTTCGTTAGTGTATTGTGGCGTACGTGGCCTAGCTTTTGTGTGTAGTACACAGCGGAGTTTGAGTGTTGGTCGCTATTGTTACTGAACATTTGTTTAGTTGATGAAATAATTGTTTACGTTGACAGTTATTGATTAATGTTTACTGTGCGGTAAATTATGTCCGGAATTTGGGGCCTTCTAGGATAAATTGGCTGTTTTGGCCTATAAGGCGATATAGCTGTGATATGGGAGCCCCACTGTATTATGTGTAGCTAGTGTTGCTAGGCCTAGCACTATGCCCATGCTTACGAAGACCCGAGCTTTGTGTTATGACCGAGTGGGGGCGTTGTTTCAGAATATTGGAAAGTCTCTTTTGTATACAGATAGTGGGGGGGGGGGCATGACATTGGGATAAAGGATTAGTAATGGCAGGATTATCTCATGGTTTACCGTAGGGTTTACACCCCGTTGCAGGATTTACGATGTTTAGTTATTTTGATATATTAGTTGTCGATCAGATTTCAAGTGCTTGGCAATAACTAGACTTAATTAAGTGTCAGTGTGTAACTCAGTGTATGTCTTCTGCCAAGTCTTCCAAGGTCTTTATTTCTGCTGACGTCGCGAGTAATCTAATTGGCTGAAAACTCCGTAATTCCAAACTGTTTGGGGACAAAATCGCCGCCCGCACCCCTACCCTCTCTCCTTACTAGAGCATAGGCGTACGAGGCGGGGGCATGGGGCAGACTGCCCCCCCCCCCAATTTCCAGAGGACAAGAAAATCTGGCAAAAGTCCTGAAAAATTCGGGCAGCCTAAGAGGAGAAAAAAAATATATGTATATATAAATATGCAGTAGCTTGCCCGAATCTTTTTCAAATTTTTGCCCGACAATTCTATGGAGAGCGCTTTATGTTATTTGTTTTGTGACATTAATATTAATATAGGCCATGTGATTTTCTTTATTTAGAATCATGTTGCCCGAATATTTCCGTGTAACACCACCGTTAGCGTAGCTCATCTGGGCTACCACGCTTTTTGCACGATCAATTTTTTTTCTAACTAGTCAACTGTATACCTGGACATCTCCGACATGAGTGTATATAAAAAACGTTTTCTTTTTCATGGATGGTGGGGGGGGGGGCGAGTGCCTACAAGCCTAGAAGTACAGGTTTATCGTATTCTTTTTTATTTTTTATACTTTTTTTGTGAGACAAATTGCAGTCTCACCCGACACAGCGACATTATCCCGCTTACGTGTCGAACAATGTATGTTTTTCTGGAGGTAGCTGAGTACTGTGTTAAAATAATAAATACGGTAACTAAATTGGAGCTTAAAAAATATACTGTCCTATTTTCCCCTTCAAAGTGATGTTACCATTTTTTCTTCTTCTAATTTACCTAATATTTGGGGAAGTGTAAATTTCTAAAACGTGAGATTATAAAATAAAGAATGATTAGATGCAACTTGCAAGGCCTCAGAAGGGCCATTTCCGGCAATCGAGAGGCATTTTTGGACAAAAACATTCTTGTACGCTACGCGCCAACCGATGGTGGCGCTTCGCTTAGATCCTTGGTTTTCAACCTTTTTTCGATCACGACCCCAATTCGTCTTCCGAGCCGTCCTCGCGAGCCCATACCCTACCCTGCAAAGTTATCAACTTCATAAAATCAATTTCACAGCGTTTATTAGTGTATTCTTGACACAAGTGACCCGGGGACTCAATCAGAGCTATGTGTATGTTCCTCCGTGATCAGATGACAGGTACTGCCCAATTAGAGCGTATCTCAAAGATTTCTGTCAACCCTCAATGGTACACTGGTTTCATAAGAAATGTGTGACCGTTATCACTATCAGAATAATGCAGAAAAATGGAGATGAACAATGCAATAAAAAAGCAGCAAAACCGTTTGACGTGTGCATATGAGGCCCAGTAGTATTAAAGGAGATATATTTCGAATCGGTGAGGTAATTTCTATTTATTGAAAACAAATTAAGAAATAAAGAGAACGTAATAATACTTTGTGTATTGACAATAGAACGGGAGAACTGATAGAAGTGTCGGACTGTATAGATATCACGCTGTATAAGTTATTTCCAATTAGGCCTCCACACATCATAACCTTGGTAAATACGTAATACGTAGTGTGCAGTGGTTGGTGGGAGTCACCGAATTCTCTTATACTAGTCTTATAGGGTTAGGGTTGAGTAAATTTTACCCGTTGTACAAGGTTTCATCGAAGAGGCTTCCTAAGAAACATCATCATGTGCCTTCGCCACCAGCCCCCAAAAATGCCACAATTTTTAATCATTACTGGGGCAATGTTCGCGAGCCCACAAAATCGGCTTCGCGGGCCCAAATGGGCCCGCGAGCCCAAGGTTGAAAACCACGGGCTTAGATAGTCACGGGAACTTTGGGGCACAAAAGTTTCTGCCCCCCAAACTGAAATGGTCCCGTACGCCGATGTACTAGAGACACGAGTGTCAGTACCAATTGGCATTTATCTTAACATCGGACTTTTCCTAACACCACATCTGTTTCATGATTCGAGAAGAAAATACCATAAAACTCTGTTATATATAATATATGCCGGTTATATTGCATAACCTTTCCTCACACAACCTCAAAATTACTTATCCCAACATACATCCCAGCCTCCAACCCCCCCCCCCCTAACCTCACACCCCACGATCACAAAAGACTATGTATAGTTGACATGCAACTACGCCAACACTACACGGTAACCATGTTGCACAATTAATACACGCGCAGTGGTATTTGTCCATCGTAGGTTCTTTGAAACTTCATATAAAAATTCAAGGTAAGTTCACGCCCTTATTTTGTTATGTTTCATGTGGTTGGTTACTTCTCAAATATCAATACTGGAAAGAATATTCATCTGTTTTCCTTAATTCCATTCTTCATAGAAATCTATATATTAACCGTGAAAATACCATTGAATGTGTTTTAATATTGTGACATGTCAATATATATATATATATGACTTATATACGTGTACAGTGAACACAGAGTTCTCAGTGGATTTGTAAGGTATCTTGGGCAATTTGCGCTGTCTCTCCAACTGAAAATAATTATTTACTAGGTCTAAATATTGTCCTCACTGGTTCTAAGCTTTCTAACAACATTATTTCCTTAAAATTATGTTTAAGGAAATAATGTTTTCGTTAGCTTTCATTATCAAGTTTAAAAGAGAGACGAAAGCTACTTGTTTTGTTGTTTACTATTGTTCCATCCTCTAGAGATAATGAACTATATGCAAAGCCTCACAACCGCGTCATTTAAGCATTTCATTGTTTCAAATTCCACCTCACGACTGGTTATGCTGTAGAAATTGTCTGATTCAAAAGCACCAGCTGGTGCAATCTGTACAATCATAGCACTTGGGTAGTACGCCCTAATTTACAGTTAAACAAAGCCATTTCATACGCATTCACACACCAGTAGAAGCGCTGTGGTTGATTGGTATATATATATATATATATATATATATATATATATATATATATATATATATATATATATATATATATATATATATAGATATAGATATATATACATATATATACATATATATATATATATACATATATATATATATAGATATAGATATATATATATATATATATATATATATATATATATATATATATATATATATATATATATATAGATATATATATATATATTGTGGCTTATTCAACAAGAAATCGATAAATGACTTACACGTAATCATGTGAACCAAAATGTTTATTGTAAGACACTGTGCGAAACCTAGTTCTATGCAGAACATAAGAAATAACGCTTTCGTTTATTTTTGAAAATTAGGATTTTGGTTAAAAAATAGAGCAGGCAATCAATCAATCAATGAATTGTAACCAAAGAAGTAAAATGAATAGAAAAGTTTGAATTAAGAATTATATTGTTTGCCTTTGTTCATTTTATTTCCCTCTTTTAAATATATTTGAATAAAAGGATTGTAAATGATACATATCGATATTAAAATAAACAAATCGGGCAAATAGTCAGTTTGAAGCAATTTATTTCGTAATCAAGTGTGTTTGCGTCATAGAGCGAACACTCATTTTTTTTATCATAAGAAATCGATAGATGGCTTATACGTCATCAAAATGTTTATTGTAAGTTAGACATCGGGAAACACCTGAGAAAACCAACTGGAGAGTGATGTTGATAGTTTTATTTAATGACCTGAGTTACAAATCGACAGGCTGATCATGTCGATAGTTTGGTAGGGGCGGATAAAGGGTTTCAGAAAGGTGGGGAGAGTGTGACCCTGAGATCGTTGACTCCAATGTAGAGGTGAGTCTAAGATTGCATCTCTACAAAAAAAAAACAGAAAAGATGTGAAATTGTGCATTGCGGGGCATATTTTAGCTGTAATGCAGGTGTATGTTTACTCCCTTTAAGTACCATTACCATTTAACTACATTCGTTTTTTTTTTTTTTTTTTTTTTTTTGTGGCTGTGAGCGAGAGTGGATGCAAATCAGAGATCCGCGCTTTAATGTGGCTAGCATCGGTTGTGACAAGTTTGATAGTTGGGAATTGTTCAAAAGCAAACAACTTAATAGTTGTTAAAGATTCAAATTATCTGTCTTTCTCATTCTTTCCTGTTTTTCTCTGTTTTATTTCTTCTTTGTAATTTTCGTCTAAAACTTCGATTGGTTCTCAACTTTCCACTTATCATACCCTTGATAACACTTGTTAGCAGTCGTGTCTATATTGTTGCACAAGAGTCAATTACACAAACTGAATAACTCCGTCTGTCTATACCCAGAGTTCTCCCATCAAAAATGTTTCCTTTAAATTAACAGTGGGGTACAAAAAAAATCAATGATTTGTTTCCCAATAAGATCAATTACAATCAATTTTTTTTATTAATAGTAAACTGGTATATTTAGACTCGTACAACGACCAGTGTATAACAAGTGTTTTATCATTACTTCGAAGGGACTGGCCATCTTCCATGTCAACCGATAAATATTATTTTTAATTGTCATAGAAAAACATTACGTTTCACTCAAATAACAGCGAGGACATTATGTTGAGCATAGAACGAATTCAGTTTACATACATAACCTGTAGCTAATGTGTTTTGGATGTCGCGTGGGTTACTTCTCCTTAACTACTTATGACTGTGTTTGCGAGTCAGTGTTACAGAAACTTTACGGTGAGATGATGTTGGAAGATATTTAATTAAGTTTTAGACAATGCCGAAACCATTCACCACTGTTCTTTTTGAAGATTTGGAATCAAATGTTGATATATTTTTCGATCAGGATTGAGTACTTTCTCTGAAAATCCTACATCTTTACATGACAAAGTTGGAAAAAGCAGGATTTGCTTAAAAGTGTTGGCTATTGTGAATAACAAAGAAACAATAGCACTTTCCCATCGATTCATTCAAGTAAGTACATGTAAATAAACGCAACTGTATGTCGTGCCTTCTACCCTATTGTATATATGTATAGTTATGTATAGTTAAGTCTAGTTACGTTGCTATTGTGTGTGTGTTCCTGTGCGTATGTGTGCACCCAATATGATGTTAATGGAAGTAGTCGTTGTACATACCATATTAGCAGTGAATAACAACTTATTAATTGAGACTTTACATAAGTCGCCATATTCATATATGTTGTGACATTGTTGAGACAATTGTGATAAGCAAATGTCCGAAGATAACTGTATAGCCTCCGTTACAATACTAAGCTGTGCGAAGACAACAATTGTGTACGGCTCAATGCGAGTCGGATATACTACTAGCCTACTAGCCGATTAGCCGATTAGCGGGCTAGCCTACTAGCCTTCTAGCCTACATTATATATCAGCTGAATCGAATGGTAAGAAAGCGGGTTGAATGGAAGAATTGTATAACTAATACCATGTTACTAATGCAACATTAAACCATTCCAGTTTACATCTGAAGTACAAAACATATTCCGTTTTCTGTTCAAATTCACATAAAATGTTAATGTGAATATTGGCAGAAAATATTATACATAGCAGTCAAATCGGAACTAAGAACTTCCAAAAACTAGTCTGTTACACATAATGTTTTGTTTCTATGTTACATTGTTTTTTTTTTAAATTGATAGATATATAACAACGGTCGTGTAGTGTTAAAACATTCTTTTGAACACCCGATGATCATGGCTTTATCAGTTTAAACTGAGCATATATATATGAGTACACGATAATCATTTAAAACTGACGTGTGTTAAAATTCTTAACATGTGTTACATTAATGACTACTTGCTACTTAGTACTTACAAAAAGAAAATACTAAACGCACAATCCTATGCATAAAGATAGAATAGACTAACCAACCAGACTACTATTAGGTTACGCCTATAATTTCATCCACAATTTAACAGATTACGCTTACCGCAAAACGCTTGAAATCTGCAATTTGAACAATCTTTACAAGGTACAATATTTACTAGTCAAAAATAGGGACAGTTGCTTAGACTCATATTCAGTCAGTAGTTGAAACAGCCTTTGGGTTTGTCACTAATGTTTCCATAATAGCATCTGCTGACAGGTCTAACAAAAAAATGAAAAATCTAATCGTCTAATGAAAATCAATTGTCAAGTCATTAGTATGTTCCCTCCCAAACACTCACCTACCCACCTCCCCCACACCCCACACCCCGCAAATTTGCATGAATTTTTCTGTGTTGTATCAAATCTACATCCTAGAAGAATTTGATATCGTTAAGTTTTTTTTTTTTTAGATTTAATTACTGTGACCTTTTAATGCATCTGGCAACACTTATATTGAGCTATGCTATCATAGCAATTAAACTGAAGAAAGTCTGTATCGTTATAAAGTATGCACAAATCGCATAAACGCTAAGAAAAAAGTATTTAATATCACTGTCTGCAACAGGGATAAACCCTTATAACACAGACCCCCTTTGTTAAGCTTTTAAACGAAAGACTGATCTTACTTTCTTTCTTTCATCCACTTACCCCATCTCCCCTTCCCTATAACCCCCCCCCCCTATGTACACCCTTTATTATTTGTATTTCTTGCCTTAATCGGTTGTTTAATGCTGGATAACTTTCTTTCTTTTTTTGAAATAGCTTAATATGTATTCTTTTTGCTTTTACTTTTCGAGTACCACCACCAATTTTGGTGAAGAAATGTTTAACCTTCAACTCTTATAAGAGTGTAGGAACGACCTTTCTTTGCTCTTCTATAGAAGAGCAAAGAAAGGTCGTTCCTACAAGTTGTCTTACAAGTTTCCATGCAATTTATTGTTCCATGTCTTACAAAGTGATCTGATAGGTCTTTTTTTTTACAATTTATTGTTATATTAAATATAATATATCGGTGCATTGTATATCGATTAGTCAAGGTCTCGTTATCGATGACGGATTTGATGCGTGGGTGAGGAAAATTTGACTATAAATTCATATTTATCATTTTCCTTACCCAATCCCAAAGAATTCCTTAAATTTTACAGCCGATGGCTAATGACGTAATGACTTCGTAAAGTTTAACGGGATCACAGCCTAAACAAGAACCCGGAAGTGACGCTGTATATGATGTGATATCGGAAATGGGACGATGTATATTTTAAGATTTCTTTAGCTTGTTTTGATTTCATTTCTTATTTTTTTATACTTCACATTCCAGGTTTTTCAAGATGAAGCATCCCAACGTTATTACACACTTGTTACTATTATTGAACGCCACTTACGTCGCATCAAGCATATTAGATGTCTGTCACACTTGCAGATCACCATGGTTACATTTTGACAACAATTGTTACCTATTCGTCGATATTCCATCAAATTTTACCGAAGCGGAGTTATTTTGTCAGGAGATGTCCGACTGCGACCGACCAAGTCATCTGGCGTCGATACACAGCGTCGAGGAGCATACATTCATTGTAGAGACGATGCTTAAGTTGTGGCGTAACGACACCGCGGATCTTCAAGCCTGGATAGGCCGGAGTCAGCCGGGAACTCTAACACCTGCAGCCTGGACAGATGAAACGTCAACCGGATATGACCTCACCTACCCATCGAATGTGGACTCCATTAGTACATGGTTTCATACTTATTGTTACCAAGACTTGCGTTTCGTTTGCAAAAAGTAACTTTTCATCAAACTCTGTCTGGAAAGTAAAATCGATTGAATCGATGATTCCACGACAGTAATAACGGAACAAAACAATCATCATAATAATAATTACGACATACCGGTGATATTATTTGTGACAGTTCTGTCAGGCTTGTTGGACAAAAAGAAAATCAATAACTAGTATAACAATTATTTTGCATGTAAAGGTTTTAAGGAGTTGTGTCGAGTCGCTTTTAAGAACAGAGAAATGACATACTGCTCTTTGTCGTATATCATGCTCCCTCAGACGGTATACATAAATCCGTGAATTCGTCGTGTGCAGAAATGAAACTTCTATCAAAAGAAAATCCATCAACAGCGTCATCGGTTTAGATATTATTTAATAGGGTATTGTTCAGTCACGCTATCCGTCCCAGATTTGGGTGATATTAGCCTTACAAAATGTTACACGTTTCCGTAGGCGTCACCCCCATCCACCCCTTCTAGATCCCCACTGGGGCTTAGAAATACATTCCAATGAGACTGACTTCCTCTCTGGAATGTATATGTATGTTTAAATATAAAAAATAGCTACAAGAGAACTGTCTGAAAGCACTGCAGTTTCCTGTATTGGAAACCTTTACAGAAGTAAATCCTCTTGTTTATGTGTGTTTTATTTTTTAAATCAACTACGGGAGAACCAGAAATATCTCTAAAATCACACAAGTTGTTGGTGATTCTCCCCCTGGACCCCAAAGAGGCTTTGAAATAAATCCCATAGAAATTATCTTTCACCCAATTTCTCTCTCACCCAAATATGTTGTGCTTTAAACTTCCCACGAGAGAACTAGATATATTTGAAAACACTTTGAGCTTGAGCTAGGCCGCTGAGAAATGTACGTGAAAGTTCTCATTCGGACATGTATCTTAGCGCAGCAAACTTGCTACAAAGGCAAACAGGAACTATATATGTAATAGTGCTACAGCTTCTGGTGGCCCTAACCTCCCCGACCAATAGCAGTGTACAGTTATAAGTATACAGCAAGTGTTTATTTTCGTTGCTGTGTTAATCACTGCGGCCGCACGCAAAAAGTCAAGTCGATCTCGAATCGATCAATATCCCTCTTGAGAAAATGGTGAATGTCAAAATATTGATTGAACGCAAAAATTAAATTTTCAGCAATTCAAATGTATGTCACTGCTGAAGCGTGGCGTGTGGATGGGTGGTAGGAGGCGTTCCCCTAGCACCTGATATTTGCCCGTTATATGCACTTTATACTGGTGCGCTTTTTCACTTCAAAACTGTTTTGTTTTCCTACTAGCCCTAGTCCCCACCCATACCCCCCCCCCAACACTTTGGGAATTTTTGATGCCGCCACTGATCATTTTGCTCCCCTTCTAGGGACTTGGCATCAGGGGCGGACTGGTGGTTATCTGGACCCTCCGGCAAAGACAGTTGTTACGTCCCTCGCCGTCAGCGACATAGTCAGCGATAATGTATTTTTTTATTTTTATATCACTAGCAATTAGATGTTAAAACGATACTGATCTAAATTCTGTCTGCGTGGAGAAATATCCCATACATAGGTGGGACAACTACCGGCAAAAGTTTTTTTTATAAAAGACTTTAAAAAAATGGAACTCCCTCCCGATACCTATCATAATGTGAATTCCAAAGAAATCCTGTCCTCCGCTGCAGAGGAATCCAGATTGCCATATCCTGTACTAGAGAGATGCCAAATTGAAACAAAATGCTCACCGAAACCTCAACCATGGTTGAGCTTGGGTGAATATGGACTGTAGTTGTTGTCCACTAATTTTGCTGCACTTCTCAGGGCTGCGCAACTCTCCCAATCCCCATATACCAGGCAAAAGCGTTTTATTTTTGACGGTTTATAGGTTATTTCTTTAATTGTAAACCGGTTTGTTCTATGTACGGTTTACCGGTTATTGAAAATGTGTTGTTTACCTTATTATAGACCTTCTTTGAAGACGCCCACCAACTGCTTGTTCATCTGAGCTAATAAAAAAAGCAGGCTACTGATAGCTTTTCTACATTCAAATGCTAACTGTCATCTTAAAATTAGAAACTACTTGTTTTTCTGTTTGTTTGTTGTAATTTTTCTGTGACAATATTATACAAAATAACAGTTTTTAAGGATACTTAGTAAATAACATGCAAACCTTGCATGTTAGGTACATTTTCGTTGTTCCATGGTGTTATCAGTGCACACAGGGATTCAGTGTGAACGTGTTTTCTTCTCCTTTTCCTAACTATTATTATTAGTAGTAGTAGTAGTATTATGAATATTCTGCACCCTATTTAACTTGCAATCATTAACTTTTGTATTGCTGCTTCCAAAATGCAAAGCAAACGTAGGCCTTTTTTTCATTCGTATAATATTTCAAGCTGCACACCATATTGATTGTGTTCGCCGCTTCAAGGCAGAAGTTCATTGGAAATGTATCGACAAATTCTGCTTCTCTATGTCTGGTATACCTACTAATGGTATCGGTCAGTTAAGCTTTCGTACTATAGTCTAAGGCAATTGCCAATACATTTCTCCTCAGTGAAACAATTATAGCTGTTTACTTGAACGTTTTGTTGTTGAAGCATTATTTGGAAGGTTATAACCAAATTTAAAAGAAACACGTTTTGGCAAGTTGCTTTTGACCATGTTGGTATGGAAGCGCATAGTTGCCGTCAACAAACTAAACAAAGCCATTTCAAACTGCCAAAAAAAAACTGTTGAATTTTTGACACAGGTGATCACAAAATTAAAGACCCATGATTACAAATAAAACGTTAAGAAATAAAAAAGGGCAATAAAGATTTTGAAAATGGAATTGATAGCTTTTTATTGCATTTAATTTCGAAATGAAAGTAAACAGCGGCGTTACGCCATTGGGATAAGAAGCGGAAACCATGGGCCTGAAAAATAAAAGTTACACAACACTACATTGCGTTGAACAATGACAGTTTCAATATAATCCAGAATATGTTAAAACCTTTAGTGTGGTTATCTTAAGAAGTATATAATGCACAATATGTAAAACAAATATGCTATATCATAAATAAATAAATAAATAAATAAATAATAAAATACTATATTAGAAAATTAAGATAATAAATCTCGACCTCTTCCGATTTTTGTCAGTCTCTTATTTTCCTGTCTAAAATATTGGCATACTCCTTGTATGATTGATTCTAATGCTCACGCTAGGGAGCACATTTGATCATTGGCCCGGGTCACCAAGTAAATCTTTATAAACCGCTACTAGTGAAGCAACGGTCAATTGCAAAAATAACAGATATTATAATTGTGATGGCTCTAATAAGTTTCCCTCATTTTATTTCGTCCTCTTTAAAAGTTGATCGGGGGATAATGCAAGCGATGCACGAGGGCGGATAGCATTAACACCCGGAGTGCATTAATCATGTGAGTAACGCACGCTAGACCGTTGATTAACCCCGTTCATTCATACACTACCATTTGTGTGGGGGAAAAATCATAAAACAAAACATTTTTGGTTATATATAACCAAAGATTTATTAAAGTGATGCCCCGTAATTTTACCCTGCGTTACTCACAGGATTAACCACGGTCAGCTGACCTGAATGGACCAATAGGATTTAGGAATCTTTACTAAGTATGAATGAATGTTCGATTAATACTATATATGCCTACTTTATTTCGGTAGTACGTTAGTTTTATATCGATACAACCAAAGAAATACTTTTAAAAATAATATGTAATAACAAGGAAATGACATGTTTTAACTTACTACTTCAGGTTTCAAAAAATGATCATATTGAAAATTGAAACTGTGATAGATCTTTTAAAAAAAAAGACAAACTGACAAGTATTTCATCTCTCATCTCAGATGACATTTGTCCAGATGAACTTTCAAATACTAAGTCAATATGTACATATGTGTGTACATGCCTTATCCAATATCTTCTTCTTCTTCCTTTACTCCGCTGATCTCGTTTCTTTGTTATACCTGATGTATACAAATTATTGATGTGTGTATAACTTTATACAGAAAATCTAAGAAAGAAAGAAACATAAGTCTGTTTTAACTGTTTCCATACAACAAACGTACAATCATTATTTGTATTGTGCTTAATACTCTCTGTGTATACATATGGTTTTATTTTCAATGTTAAGGCTATACTTTACATACTAACTTCTACACAATGTCAGTTATTGTTCCTCACATGGGTTCCTCTTTGAACCCTCCTCTGCCTCACCTCCTTCATTTACGCATGTTTATATGCGAGTGGCACTTGAAATTAAACACAACTGCTCGATTTCATATGACAAGATGAACTCATCGATCAGTTCTCAATAGTTAAAGTGAAGGGGGGGAAAATGGCAATTATATCAATCACATTTTTTACTCATCATAATCTATCATAAGTTTATTTCATCATCTTCAACATCCAAAGCATACAAATTGACAGTGTTAACTGCAAACATGCCCCCCCCCCCAAAAAAAAAAAAAACCTATTCCACTTAGTCCATTTAGGAAGTTTCTTTACAGAGAAGTCACCCATGAAAATCAAAAGACTGGACGGTTGCACACTCTCAACAAGTGATCACCTTACATATATGCATCGAGACTGACCTTTTGATCATGATGATGTTACGTCAATTGGGCATTATGAACCCATTGAAAAGATAATAGATACTACACATGATCTTAACGAAAAGGCCGAGGATGGTTCACTATATCAGGCGGATGTTGCCAAACAACAGTAATACGGTATGTAAACTAGAACAACTGTATTTGTACACAAACACATATCATTGTAGTGCGTGGTGAAGGTCAACGTTAGTTGTTCATATTCAATGGAGGGGTCTTTGTTACTGCAACCCCTTTGTACTGTTTCTTCGGTCACGAAGAAGCCAGTTCGGCGTTTGGTCCCTTAACGTAGACAAAAGCTATGCAATATTATATAATGTTTATAAACAAATCTCTAGCTAACATGTGTCTGCAATATTAACGAATAAAATGATGACTGAAACCATCAGAACAAAGCTGACAATCACGAATCACACCTGATTCGGACGTGACAGAGAATACACCGTGTCATAGACAGTGATTGGTCAAATAGAACTACATGTTAACGTTACTGTATCCTCGCCTAGTTAGCGAAAGTTTTAGGAACATACGGTGATTTGCACCGAAGGCCTAATGGACCTTTCATCTAACGAATATATAAATGTAGGCCTATATTCTATCATTGAAAACGTAACACCCCTCCGGTCTATTAAAAACTGCTTGGTCGATATCCTGGCCTTGGTTTATCATCATCCAAAGCACGAAATATATGCCATACACGGCCATAGCAGGGGCGTATCCAGGATTTTCTAACCCGGGGGGCGCGAATTACTATCTAAGCGCCACTATCGGTTGGCGCGCAGCGTACAAGAAAATTTCTGGTTTTGATACCCCCCAGATCACCGGAAATGGCACTTTTCGGGCTTGAAAATGACCAACCAGATGTACACTTTTTGCCTGAGAACCAAGTATTTCCCAACAGTTTTTTTTCCATCCATAACCGTTTTGAAGATTGTCACCAGTCACACATCATGTTCGACTCTGACCTCATCGCATGTCCTGTGGATCATTGCTTTTGTAGGTGATTCTACGTCGCGGCCCACAATATCCGACAGCCCCACTTTTGAAGGTTTTAAGCCCATTATTTGTTCAGAATTTGAAAATTCACATTTCTCGTGAATAAACTCACTTCAAAACATACCCATAATGTTGCAAAAAAAATCATCTATGGACAACCAATATAGAAAAACCTCCTTGAACCCCTAACAGACCGGCCAAAATTGCACGAGTAGAGGGAAGTATGATGAAGAATGTTGGTCAGGAAATTTTCGAAAATTCCGACACAGTTAATTTATTGGTGTACAAATATTAAAACCTCTTATAACTGCTATTATAAAACTTCGTTGAAGGAAATGAAACAAATACCAGATATTTCCGAAACCGAACACTACACACATAGGCGTAGGAGGCGGGGGGGGGGGGCTTTTCTGGCAATATGCTGAGAATTTTTCGGGCACCTACTGAAAGAAAATTAAATTGCAATACATAGTTACATCTAAAGGAAATTAATTAAAAATCATCTCCTTGGTACTTAAAATAAAGTTCTAAGCTTGGCCGACTAATTAGCCATTACTAATGTAAAAGAGAGTTTTGACATAATTGTACCTCCATGCTTTTTCTCCATCTACATAAGACATTTCGTTGTTTATATGGGCATCCCGCGGTGTACTGCGCAACTTTCACGGACCGTACGGTACACGATGGCATGCGATGTAATAACCGATGCTTGCTTATATGATATTGACATTAACATGTTGAACGCGCGCGGAGCGCGCGAAAAATGTTGGTTATATTTTTTGGGCAAGTCGTTACAGCTCCCCAAATCAAATTGGTCTCCTTCGCCTTAGACTACACACACAGACAGTTTTGAAGCTGTTCATCCTGGAACGCCATTTTCATGCTCACTGATATGTTTTGATATCTGCTGTTTGCTTTACAAACTCGAACAGGCGCGTAGCGAGGAATTTGCCTAGGGAGGGGCGAAGTCTGTGGGCAAACTATCTAAGCGTAGCGCCACCATGAGTTGGCGCAAAGCGTACAAGAAAATTTTGGCCGAAAATGCCTCCCAGATCGCTGGAAATGACACTTCCCAGGCCTTGTTAGTTGTATCTAAGCATTTTCTATTTTGAAATAACTAGCGATATCATAAAAAAAATATGCTCGGGGGGGGGTGGTCGCCCCCTTCCCGAAATGCGTCATGTTCCCCGACGACTCGGTCGAGACCAGCCACAGTTGGTTTCAAAGCACAATTGTACAATTGTTTAAGGCGTCCATACACACACACACACGCGTTATGATAGACCATATATAGTATATATATAGATACATTAGTGAGAGGAAAAATGGAAACGTCAAAAATGGAGTTGTCGGTGCAAGGGGTAGGGTGAGGTGCACGCCCCTTCCGAAATCCTCGATCCGTCACTGGCTACCCTGTGTATATAATAGGGATCAGCGCTATAATGATGTCACTGTTCCTCGTTCTCTTCCCGGTGTCTTAATTGGCGTTTTTCTTTTACTCCCTCCTTTTCTCCTTTTTCTCTCCTTCTTCTTTTTCTTTTCACTTCCTTCCTCTTCTCCTCCTCTTTTTCCCCCTCTTTTTTCCCTTTTTTTCTCTTTTTTTTTCTCTCCTCTTTTTCTTACCCGGGGGGCGCGCGCCCCCAACGCCCCCCCCTGGATACGCGCCTGCATAGTATATAATAATGCCGTGCCACAAAAATAAGGTTAAAAGTGCCTATGTTGCGGGAGCTGCAGTTGGTCAGATAACGCCGAATCGTTGCGGATAAATACGGTTAACATTTGTTGCTTGCAACTTTTTCTGCAGGATGTTGTTAACTCAAATGCGTTCAAATGTAACCTGTCTTGTTCAATTTGAAACTAAAGAACCAAAGTAGAGAATTGATCGTATTCTTTTGGAGAAGAATGCAACTCAAGGAGATCTAGTTTATTAACGTGTGGAGTATTAACTGTACACCGCAACAATTCTTTGGAAATCTGAGTCTGTAGTTTTTTCCTGCGTAGCCAACCTGTGCATTTCAGATTGCTATGAAGATTGTATTTTCAGCTGGCATTCACCAGCCAGCCATGTAGATGATGGAGCGGGCTATTAATCCCAATATGTTGCGCGCATGCGCAATACAAAAAATATTGTATGATAACATATAATTGGAATGTGTAAAAGAAAGTTGGCCTGACGTTTCGATCCTAGCAGGATCTTCTTCAGAGGCTAAATGACAAGTAACAGTAACAGAAGGGACAAAAACACGCACAGAATACAGACAGGTTAGCACGGTGAACACAATGAGATAGATGTAGGGGATTGGTAGACAAGGAATGGAGAGAGGAAAGCAACAGGGGAAGAGGAGAGGTAGGAGATAAACAGTGGAGGGACAAAGAGAGGATAAAAGGAACGGGGTAGGGAATAAACTGGAGAAGGGCAAGGACAGAAAGGTGTGGAGAAAAAAAGGGTGGAAGAGAGCTGTGAGAAGAGGAGTAATGGGGCTGTAACAAAGATAAAAGGAGTGGGGGACAGAAGAAAAGTAGTCATGTCCTTCCTAAATGTTGAGCCCATGAGGTTGAATGATGCGAAGGCGTTGCATCCATAGCCTCCCCCTCTGCTGATTCGTACTAGGTCAGGACGGCTACCTAAGGATTCAATCCCCTGTAAAGACATGACGTTAATGGTATGGTTGGGAAGGTTTAAATGTTCTCCAACTGGGGTCTGATCAGTCTTCATGGTGTTGACTGTGGATCTGTTACCATAGAATCGCTTCTTGCGGGTGATTTTGGTTTCGCCAACATACTTGATGCCGCAAACTCTACAAGAGATCAGATAGATGACATTGGTGGTTGTGCAAGTGACGTGACGTTGTGTGTGAGTTGCATACTGTAGCTGGTGATGGAATTAGATTGAACAGTGTGGTGGCTGCAGACGATGCATCTCGAATAACGATCACATTTGAAAGAAGGTTGCGCGGTCGTATGTAGGCGATGGTGGGTTTTTTTCAGGGACGGCTCGTTGGAGTCTATCTGAAGTGAGGAAAATGTTGTGGTTGTTAGAAGTGATTTTCTGAAGAGGAGGAAGATTTGATAGGAAAGTAACAACCAGGGCAGTTTGTTGTCGCAATCTCGTCCCTTTTTGTCCTTCACTGCCAAAGTAGATGATCTGGAAAGGGAGCGGACTCTAGGAATGGCTTCACGCACCCTTCTGGCACTATGGCCCCTGACAGTAAGGTGTTTTTCCAAAGCATCTGTATGGCGAATGAAAGAGGAATTGTTAGAGCAAATGCGAAGAAGGCAAAGTGCTTGACTGTAGGCAATTCCAGACTTGCAGTGACGGGGATGGCAGCTTGAAGAATGGAGATACTGGTGTGTGTCTGTGGGCTTGGTGTATAAGTCTGTAGAGAGAGAACCGTGTTCCTTGCGAACAGTCACATCGAGAAAGTTAACCTGTTGGTGAGAGTAATCAGAGGTGAATGTGATGTGCTGTGGAAAGAATTGATGCGATTGATGAAGGTGAGCAGGCTATCCTCATCACTATAATTGGTAAAGAGACGGTAAAAGGAAAGAGCGCCACCACGTTTTCAAAGCTGGCCGTTCTCAAATAGTGTTGTCATATGGCAGCTGTGGTTATTTATTTCCTCAAATCAAACAGCACGCGTTATTTAGTAGCATCTGAGAAATATACACCGCATTTGAAACAGCGTAACATAAGTGAAATGCTCTTTGCCTGAACTACATTATTTGCTACCTAAATTAAATTGTGAAAATGAAGAATAAAGGAGTCATCAATTGTCGTTCCTCTGGTGTCTTCTTGGCTGGTTTCGTGATGGTATTTCTCTTCACGGGTTCATTTAAAGCGAATGGTGTTCTTTATTGGGATAGCGTGTTAGAATACCAAACATCTAACTTTCTAGCCGGCAGCACCTACGTGTTGCAAGCATCTGTTGCATTCACAATTGGTAAGTTTTAACCCTTTTTCATAATTCGGCTTTTCCCTCACTTTGTTTCAACTAATGTACATATTGGTGCAACATGTCGGACCTCAGAACTTTGGTCCACTGACACAAACTATTTGTTATAGTGTTACTTGTAGGTCATAGAGCATTTTCGGATTTCTTTTTATCAGCTTAATTACTTGAATTTAAAATTGGATCTATTTTGCAGTGTATTCCTCTGTAAATGGAAGGTCAAATTTACCCCCGCTTGACTTTATCAAAAAGTGTCCAAGTATATATCGATATTTCGCCCATTTCACGTGCTTGATATGGTGTTATGGCCCTTACCGAAATCCCATATCTGGGCGAGATATAAAAATCCAGATCTGGCCCAGATCTGGAATTTCAATCTGGGCCAGATCCGCTCCAGATCTGGAATTTATATCTGGCCAGATAAAAAATTTGGCAGATATAACTTGATATAAAATAAAGTTTTATATGGCCCATATAAAACTTGATCTGGTTAAATTTCATTGCATCCATATCTGGGCCAGATAAAAGTTTATCTGGTTGATATAAAAAAAAAATCCAGATAAACTTTTATATTGCCCATATAAAATGTTATATGGTTGAAAATATCGCTCGGACGTCCGAACGAAATTTTTTGTGTTCAGTATGGTATTCAACAAACTCTAAATCTGTTAAAAACAGAACATAATACGAAGAATATACAGTACTATAAATGATAGCGACGAAATTAAATGTCTGTGTGAATTGGCGAGTCACATGTGATATTTGCATATATCATTCAGTGACGTGCACTCTCGGAGGGAGGGGGTGGGCGTCTCCCCGCCTCCACCGTCAGTTGGGAATAAAAAGTCCAGTTAGGTGATTTGTTTAGATTCAGTCGGGGAAGACAGTCGGGGAAGAACAAGACCCCTTCCTATAGACATAGAGCGCCCTTCCATGACCGTTCATACCCAAGATTGAGTATACGTAAGGTGTATATTTTTTTTTGTACTCGTTGTTAGCAATGTACGAATGACGTGCCCGGGACCTTGTGCTAGTACTAATACTAATCTATATGCATGTGTAAGGACTTGAGTTTTGCACACGACACTAATGGACCCGGGCAGTTAACACTGCGATTTCAAGTCGTCCACTAAAACAATTAGGTTCAACAATGCAGGGTTGCCATTTGAAGGCTACCACGAGTTACAATTAAGCTACAAAATGAATCCCAAAAATTACCAAAAACAATAGCATCCTTTTGATACTCTCCCAGCCATGTACCGGTATATTATTATTTTTTTTTTTTTTTTTTTTTTATACATAATACATAAATAGGTGATGAAATCGGCGTGATCAAATGGTATTCCTAATTATCTGTATTTCCGTTCTTAGTCATTGTATTAACTTTAGCTATCAGGACCCTCCAGTGTTCCTCATGAAGAGCATAGTAAGCCCCTGGTGTTAAAATCGGGGGGTGTAGACCCGACCCTTTGTAGGGTGGTTTTTTGAGTGTCATAAAAATTCGGGGCAAAAATGAATAAATATACCAACATTTTGCAACTTTATGCACCCAATGCACCCTTTAGTCAAACATAAACAATTATCAAATGTGAGGGGGATACCTTCTCCCCCATAGGCTCCTTTGACGCAGTTCACAAAATGCCAACTGTATACAGGGTCGTCAAGAAAATCAAATACAAAATTGGATACCCCGAGCAAGAAAAACAAGTTGGATACCCACGGGTGGCAGTTAAATTGTTCTTGTTTATATAATCCAGGGAATCAGACAGTCACTCTGGATGGGGCACCAACGGTTAATCCTCGGATCCATGGATGACGGACAGGGGTAGAAGTGTCCACTCTCTGTTCAACCCCAAAACCGCACAAACTTGCGTGTAGACTTTAATTATAGACCTGATTAGTCACTGAATGCCAACCATTTTTCGTTTTGATACTGATGTTTGATTTCTCCTGACTAGAACACACACACCCCTTTATATTCGAGCAGGCTTTAACGATCTCATGCAAAGCTACCCACCCTGTTTTTTACTTTCCCGGATTCGCCCCTGCTGTTGAAGGCATATAGACTAAACATTATTATTAGAATTTTAAATTAAAACAAAATAAGCCTGTATGTACTATTGTAGACTTACGTTAATTATGTAAGAGTTTACGATAGTATGAAACTGTTCACTGCATGGGCTGCATGAATGTTCATCTATAGCATAGCTGGTATAGTCTATTGATTGATTCCGAATAGTGGAATTGATTCACTCGTTGAGAACATGGACGTATTTGGCATGTTTTCGAGTGATAAGAATGACCACCTTCTATATGAATTCCCCCCACTTGTCGAATAGTGGCTTTGAAGCACAGTTATTAGGATTTCACTTTTAGGAAACGAAATTCCTCAGTAAAATGAGAGGTGGATCCTGGGGAATTCTCAAAGAATGATTTATAACTCTTTCAGAGTTACGTGTAACAGGGATAGGCCATGAATTAGAGATAAAGCGAAAACACATCCTGTTCTTCATCTTTTTTTATCAATTACCAGTGAGAAGAGTCCTATGTGTCGACGAAAGCCAAAAAGAATAAATAAATACAAATAAAAATAAACATAAAATTAATAGTATATATATATATATATATATATATATATATATATATATATGTTTATATATATATATTTAAATATATATATACATATATATATATATATATATATATATATATATGTGTGTGTGTATGTATATCTACATATATATACATATAAGGTGAAGACCAGCAGTACGCTGACTCTTAATTGTATTTAGCAAACGTGGTGGCCTTAACTATGCATAAATGAAATCATTAATTGATATACGTTCTCTTAGTGTCGCGAAACATTTGAGGTGGCACCAGCCGCATCCGTAGACCATTTTTTTTTTACGCCAATGTCCTGGACACTTTCAAGGGTATACTTCTCACTTCTTTGAATTAAGATTCGGCTGACCATATGCAAGTGACGTGTGTTTTACTATCGCACAGTTACAAGTGTAAGCACGACGCAAAGGCAGAATGTTGACTTTTCCAAGCCTTATGTACAACGCCGCCATTATGACATGTATGTTAACAGCTTCATTATATTAGATTCGACAATTGCAAAGCTCAATTGATTCTCTTTTAACAGAAATTAATCGTTGTAATATAAAAAAAGGAAACTTAAACAATAAAAAAAAATAAGGGAAGCATGAAGCAGAAGTGTTACGGTTGTTGTTAAATTTAGACTTGACCAAGTAGTTTTCAGCTTAGTATGATAAGGGATTTTAAACCTGTAATATCCTCCTAATGGAACAAGGTTATTCTCAGCTGGGTTTAGGATAGTTATCCATCAGAGTTACATCCTTGTCAAATGAACGGCTGATTCCCAAACATGTGTATAACCGCTTTCTCGATGTCCGTGAGGCTCCTTTGTATGTCGTATTAACACACAACCCGTAACCCCCCGCCCGCACCCCTTACCTACACGTCCTTCCCGTTCTCTCAATGAAAAGCGGTCATAAAACACCGGTCGGACAATATCATCCATTGAAGCCACGTTCTGTACTTGATATTTAAAACAGTTGAGAACATTTTATGTGCTATGAAAAATTCAGCAAACGGCTTTATCAATGAATGTTTCTCACACAATTCTCTAGAAAATAATGAAGGGCACCAAAAATCATTATAATAATGTTATTAGACCATTGCTTGACCATGCCACACAGTGCCAGACTGAACGCAACCCGAACCAACATAATCGACGTGAATGCCTTACAATTCCCCCCTCCCCCCCTCCCACCCTCCCACACACAGAGAACATACGCAGGAGTATCTTTGCAGGGGTGGGGGTTGGGTGGTGGAATGGTTGAAAGCTGACCTTAGATCGCCAGCACGACACAACAGGCATTTAAATATGACACCTGAGAGGGGGTTCTGGCAAGGTCGATGGGGGATGGGGGGGTAAGGATTGATATTCGCGAGGAATGTTTGCCACTTACTGTAGGTCTTCATAAAAATTACCCAGACATAAGCTCTTATTTGCCATCTGAAAAAACAGTGGTTGCCACTCTGATAACACGATGAGGTCAGCTTTGAGGGATCTTTGGTCAGAGAACTTTCTTTAAGAATGACAACACACTTTTCTTGGTCTCTGTATTTATTTCTCGTTCATGATACATACAACTTTGAGAAGTAAATCTGTCAGTAAATAGTAACAAGACAACAATGGCCATGGCTTTAAAACTTTATGAAAAGACTAGAGGTAAAGTAGTTGAACGGAATGTTTAAATAAAAGGCAGGTCCAGGAAAGGCAAGAACGTTTGGTCGAACAGTTATAAAGTACATGTACATATATATTTATATATATATATATATATATATATATATATATATATATATATATATATATATATATATATATATATACATATATATATTGGATATATATAAATATATATATATATATATATATATATATATATATATAATTATATATATATATATATATATATATATATATATATATATATATATATATATGAAGTCTTATTTAATAACATTGTATAGATAGCCATAAACATACCTGAGGTCGGAGTCAAAGAGCCAATAAGGGAGGGATTTAGGGGAGGAATTTCTAAAGGGGAGGACTTTCTAAGTATTGAGGATTTTGGAGACGTAGCGGTTTCTATTGTCTGGGTAGGGAGTGGTTGCTACTTTGTCGGATTTTTTTTGTTTTGTTCTTTATGTATAAGGATACCTGGAGTCGGGGGCTAGACCCACTTAGGGAAAAAAAGGATTTTCTATTGGAATGATACTGTAAAGGGTGTGAAGACTCGCGCAAAAAGAAACGTCTAATGTCGGTAATATGACCTAGTTTCGAATGAGGTGTAACAGAAGTGTTAGACAACACCATCGATCCCACAAAATAAGCACACAGCTTGCTACCGTCAGTAATTAGACACTAGTGTACAGTCAGTACATACAGCTGCGGTCAATACCCACAGCACAGTGTACAAACGATAAAGCGATGGACATCTCAGGTCCAGCTAAATATAACAGGTATCACGTTTCATTACTGTCTGCAGTTTGTAGCGACAAGCAGAAAACTCCACTTGCAAGCAATGAAAAGTTAACTTTTTCAGAGCGCGGCACCCGGTTTGGGGCGAGTCTTCAATGCCACAGTTTTGAATACAGAAAGGTTTTGGTTATTTGGGAAGTGAGTTGTTGCGACTTTGTATTTCAGTAGGAGTTCTTCAATCAATGGGTCGTTCTCGAGATTGGTTTTGTATAATTTGGTGTTAAATTCTTCACGTATAGGGTGAAAAAAAAAGATTTTGTGTTCCTAGTAGTAGTACTAGTTGAGTCTCGTCCATCCGACATGCTCAGTGATTAATCTCCGCCACGTATCACGATCTTGTGTAAGATTTGTTGCTTCCTCGATATTCTTAATGTTAACGTCCTTATATTACTTTTTTTTCCAAGTAAGGTAGTCCCGGGCCTTCCTACTTGTTTAGCAGTATGTCTCAATGCTTCTCTTAAAGCAACCTTTGCTGAAGCGTCCTCGTGGAGTATTGGTACATGACCGAAAAATCTCAATCTTCTATGTGTTTCCTGAGCGCCTTCTTTTGCATTATTCAAACATTTAAACCAGAGAGATAGGTTTAAAGCAGTTCCGCGAAATTTCATACTTCTGACCAAATTTTGTGGGCGGTGTGACCATACAGAGTGTCCCCCTGTACAAAGTGCCCGGGAACTATTTTAATCAGCACATTTAGTCCGGTCGGACATTATCTGTCGAAAACTGTGTCCCCCCTTCACAGCAAATATAGTCCGGCCGGACGAAATGTTCTGGTATAAATTGTCCGCAAAAAAATTGCAATTCGACATTCAAAAAGCAACTATTCATTATATCAATGAATAAAGCAGATTCATACATAGTTTGATGTTTCAGGAAATAAATGATACGTTTTGCGTTGCTACCAAACAAAACTAATAGAAAAAATGAAAACAATTGAAAATAATTAACAAGTCTTCCATCTGTAAAAGATGTTATCATGTTTTTGTTTTGTTTTGTTTTTTGTGATTGCTGCTATTGTATCCTCCGTATTTGTTGCATGTTGTATTCGGCCACTATATTGCCATAAAAAGTCATCTATACAGAGGGAGAGATCGCATCAAGGCTAACTCCCTCCCCCAACGGAGTGCGGGGACGGGATACGGCAGGCAACAGCTGCAACACAAATAATTGCAGAGGTAAAAGATTAAGAACTTAAAGGAGTTCAAACCTCATTGTAGCCGTATTTTCTCAACACACAGTGGGTACTGTGGGTAAGATTTTACAATTACAGTAATTGTACTTAATAGGTCTACTAGAGTTGTTGCCTAGACAACATGAAATTTCATCCGTGCATAAAGCCCAGTATCCGACGGGAACCGAGGGTGCTTTTCAAGTTACATCCTAAACCGCCAATGTTGTATACAACATTCAAGCCCATACACATAATTTTGAGTGCAAGGAGGGGGGGGGGGGTGGGGAGGAGTTTGGATAGTAAGTTATCGATTTGTGTCTTGGAGAATAGTCTTGTTAATATCCGTGACACTATCTGTGATGAGCTCCAAAATATTTGTGTTTGCTAGTAACAACCCTGAGGTAGCTGGAAAACACTTCCCTGACCTTGAAAATGTCATCACTACCCCAACCCTCTCCGTACGGGCCTGTCACCCGTTTTTTTTTTACTTTCATTACCACTTTATTGTGTTTTTTGTACACTTCCTTTTTTTTCACACGGGAACCGTCAAGGTCTTTCCCTCTCAAAATTCCCCCCGCTCTCCCCCTTGCCCCTAAACCCCGTTGTGATGGCCAATACGTGAAGAAAATATTCATTTGTATAGACAAATGGCATTTGAACTCTGGCACTTCCAGCGATAAAGGTTCGTTTTTTATAATTATCATTTGAAAATGCGCCCTTTAATACCACTTCCATAACAGTTTCCTAAATAACGCGAAAAAACCCACAACATATGATGATGTTAATGATGATATAATTGTATACGATCATGTACTAAAAACTTACGATCATGTAATAGAAATACACGATCATGTACTAAAATATTACGATCATGTACCAAACATATACAATCATGTACTAAAAGTATACGATCATGCTCTAAACATATACGATCATGTACAACAAACGTACGATGTACATCAAAACAAATGCAATCATGTACTAACAATGCTATGTTAAAAAAGTGGCGTCTGCATACGCGCATTGTATATACTGAATCAGGATCCAGAGGGGGGGGGGGGGGTTCAAAACACCCTCTGTATGACAAAAAAATACAAAAAACAAAATAATGCTAGCTAATCATTATATAAAAATGTACTATCTATTATACATTATTTTGCAATAAGAGACCTAAAAACTTACAGTGGCCAGAATTAAGGGCCTATACAGATTACCTTTAACCTTCCGATTACTTAGCCTCATTCCTTCAAATGCCACCGCCTTTATCCACTCGGCCGCAGCACCCAAATGCACCCAAATGCGGCACATGATATCACCATTTCGAGTGATTTATGTCAACTATGTCACTTTACTTATGTATACGACGTATAGTGTTTTTATCACGCGTCGGTACTTTCTGGCCGTATAAGCAAAGCGCCCCCAGTTGGATGGGTGGCTGCAGTATATGTTGCATGACGTCATTCTCTCTACCTCTATGATCTAGACATAATCCTTTGTCTGGTTTATCTATATGCCAAGATGAGCACCTTCAAAGAGATAAGAAAATTCATGATCAAGGAGATATCATGTCTTTTTGACCCACCTCCCCCCCCCCCCCCATGCCCCTAAAAAAAATGGGCTGCAGAATTGTCAGTTTTAGCTGAAGCGCCACTAAAATTTAATGAAAACTCTACATCAGTGTTTGAAAAGGAATATTCATATTCTTGTACATATTGCATGGCTAGATATGTTTATGAAGTTTTCTTCTGCAGTGAGGTATGGCATGTAGAGAATATGGCACACCTAAAAATAGTACTATCAGGCCTTCAAATATCTCACCAACCACAATGAATGTGAACTTGTTACATACAGTATTAGTACAACCTTCCTATAGGAGTAGTCTAGACATTTATGCAATAGTCCATTAAAATTAATTAATTGCATTTTTATATTGTCGCATGCATGCAGACAAGTCTATCTCTTTAAGCTTTAGTAATATGATTTGATTATGCTTGTTAACATCTATGATAGGCAGAGCCGTAAAACGGTGGAAATTTATGAAATTGTTTGCAACAATTTGTAATGACAATTGGGTAAACAAAAATAGGCCATAACAACTTATGTACTTGCACTAACAACTTTGCAATAACGTTGCATAAGCAATTACTTGAGTTTTTACAACTAACCAAACGTGGTAAATATTTTCATGATTTGTGCAACAATCATAGATATGTTTTAACCCTATATAGGCTAGGGTTACCGTGCTGCTGTTTCGTGTCCAGAAGCAGGTATGGAAGTTTACGAAAACATGAAAATAAAATTGCTATATAGGATGTAATGTATTAATAATCTTTCGTAAATGTGATCATCACTGTGCAAATAGAGGATACGCGTCCCACGTGTAAACTAACATAGGCTTATAACAAAAATTATCTTTCCTTCGAAACGGCCTGGGCTAACCACCGTGACAGGCATAGTGTGTATCCTATAGTGTAAGTTACAGACATTACCTCAGATGGTTTTTAAGAAAAAGTCGCCCAGGAAAGAACATGGGTACGAAAACCAAACTACCGAACGACTGATCCGCTCTCAACCCCAGTCCCCTTGCATTGGGACTGTGACTGTGTGATCATCGTCGGGTGTACCATTCCCCTCGAAAGGGAGCATATACTACACATGGTCTTAGCCAAAAGGCCGAGAAGCGACCTCAGATGCCACTATGAGTATGAGCTGTCTCGATTTGGGCGAGTTGAAAAGCCCTAGATAGCAAACTTACCTTCCATTTAGGTATGTACTAGAGTTCCATTTCCAGCCAGTCTGAAAGACTGACTTTGTCACCGTCACAGTTTCATAACGTAACTTTTATCCCTGCTGACATCAAGATCAAACCTTCAGCTACATCTGCGTGGATCTATCGTGTGGAATCATTCAAGTGTAAATGAATTGCAACTAACTGACGTCAGAAAGATAGTGCGGTCCCACGAACCCGGAAATATGCTTACCCTTGTATTACGTAATAGCTACAAGTAAGCTCGTTGCGGCCTTGTTCACATTTAAGAACGGTCGCGAACTTGTACTTCAAGTATGCGTACGGTCTTAAGAATAATGAAGACAATCCCCCTTTCGGGGTTTCTTCAAGCACTCTTGCGTTCTTAATAACTGAGTGAACGTTCGCGGACTTAAAGGCATTGAAGACTCGCCCCAAACCGCGTGCGGCCATCTGAAAAAGTTAACTTTCCGTTGCTTGCAAGTGACGTTTTATTCGTGTCGCTTCAAAATGCAGACAGTATAGTGAAACGTGATACCTTGTTATCTTTAGCTGGACCTTGAGATATCCATCGGTGTATCGATTGTATACTGTACTGTGTGTGTATTTTTTCTGGGATCGATGGTGGTGTTAAACACTTCTGTTACACCTCATTCGAAACAAGGTCAAATAGCCAGGCATTATACGTTTCTTTTTGTGCGAGTCTTCACACCCTTTAAATGGTGACTCTAGATTTCCTGTAGTTGCAATTGCGCGGGAGTTTCTGAACATACATTACGTAAACGTGCATTTGTTTGTGTATACGTACCAGACCGTTGCCTTATTAAACGATTCCACCAAACGACGGACGCTATACGTATAACGTAACCCATTTCACTTTCTCTCTACCAATTCGAAAAACACTACAGAAAGGTCGCCTTAAGAATTGTGAGATAAAACTAAACTGAACGGTAGTCCATTAAATATCTAATCAAATTTTATTCATTGTACGCCGAACTCACCTATTTTTTATGAGACCAGAATCGTTAATTTCACGTCTAATTTATTGCGGGTTCTGTTCATAGGCGTAGGAGGCGGGGGGCGGGGGAGGGCTGGGGGCTGCAGCCTCCAACCAAAAATGTTTGTGAAAATTCGGGCAATATGCTGAGAATTTTTCGGGCACCTACTGAAAGAAAAATAATTTGCAATGTTGTTTTCATGGTTAAACTTATATTTTTCTTATCATTATTATTGTAACGACTTTCCCAATAATTATAACCAATATAGGGTTATAACACGGAAAATGATTGTATGTTATTGGCATGCGATGTAATAACTGATGCATGCCTATATGATATGCA